>NC_139253.1:45129312-45418285 GCF_977018435.1 Lepisma saccharinum
CCTGCCCATTATGCTTTTTACACTGAACAAAACACAATTTTTCACATAGAGAGTATTTTTTGTTATTCCTTTTTATGCTTCCGTAACACACAATATGGCGGGCACAGGTTGACTACCGTTGTAGGTATGCAGTGTTTCCAACCTTCTTCACCGAAAAATACCTACTATTGTCTTCGTCACGTGTGCAAATTGTACATTATGCACTTGTAGCTGGCGAATAGCCCCAGAAACCATTTCTGATAAGGTTAGGTTTGGTAAGCATAGTTAAAAAGGGGGGGTTGGAAACACTGACAGGGGATTACATCATCAAACTTATGCAGCATCCGGTTTACGTAGCGAAAGCAATGGCACTTGTGCATCAGTGAAATATTTCTCTTGAAAAATACATGATTTCCCAGTCAAATAGATTCCACGAAGAAAATATCTCGATGAACGTTGGAAACCTTAGATAAACTCATTTCTGTAAGTAGTTCCTTCTGTAAAAATGAAGAAATATGTCTCCGATATACCAAACTGTTACCCATAATTGCAATAGACTTTGTCATAATACGTATGTATATAAATGTGGAGCGAATTTACAATACCGGAAGTTTCTCCAATTTGTTTGAAGTGTTCTTAAAATTCTGTGGCACTTTATATATACAATATCGTAATAGTAAACTTTTTGTATTAATTATGTAATCAAAGCAACAATTAATCATTTCATTATAATACTTCAAAAAGTTTTGGAAAAAAATATGGTTTATTTTTAACGGATGTGCACATATTCTTCAGTTACAATAATGTTATTTTCTTCAAAATATAAGAATCTTTCATAATTTGTTTTCCAAAAATGTACTGTAATTTTCAATAAATAATTGCATGTGATCTGAAAAATTCAGACATGTTTTGATAGATTTTTAGAGGTTGAAAATAGAAATAGGCACGCTGTCGTACCATTAACATAATGAAAAATAATATAAATAGGTGCACATTGATATATACAATGGACTCTTTAATTTCACTTGGATGATTTGAATTACTCGGAAATTCGAACAGAAGTTTATTCCGCCTGAAATCATCTTTAATGATATGATGTTTTCGTTAATTCGAATTTTGGATAATTCAAACTTTTTGTGTCACCTTTAGAGTTTGAATAGAAAAGGAGTCCACTGTGGTTATTTAAATAGAAATAATAATAATTATTAGTAACCCTTTTAAAATTTGATCATTAGCATCAGAAAATAGTTATTATGAGGCCATTTGCCCACCGTACCCCCTCAAGAATTGATTTGAAATTTGCATTTTGTTGTTTTATGTAATATGAAATTAGTTCCAGTGCACGGAAAACACAAATAATTGAGATATTCGATCACAAAGTATTGCCCACATAAGCAAAAGCTACCGTTTCATAGTGCTTTCGCTGCTTTTTATTGTTAAAACCCTTTATATGCACACTCAAATAGCGATTGAACATGTTTGAAATAACTACTGGTACCAAACCTAACAATCCTAACCGAACTACGTAAAATTATAGTTGCTGTTCTGCAATGTCATTTTGGGTGCAGGATTCATTTGCGCAAAGCCTATGGGCTGTTCTTCATGCTAAGGTAGCAGACGTACTTTACTTCACAATAACACATTTCCACAAGCTAAAATGTACTGAAAATTTCATAAGCAACAAATTCTCCATATATCATGCAAAATATTTCACTTTCTCTAGGGGGTACAGAGGGTCAAGGGTACCCTTATTACTATTAATGGTTTACAGTTATTAAAGTTTTACTATCCTTTGGAAAGTTGACCCCCTCCCATTATTTCTGTATATATATACGACCATGAATACTGTGTTACACAAATAACAATGTTTTCAAATATTCTTTAATTTTCTTATACCAGCACCATCGAACAGCCATGTTAAGAAAATAATATATTTACAAAGTGAACAAAATATGAAAAATCATCCATATTATTTTCATTGATTTTTATTGGTTTACATTCAAGTATTTCTTAGTTCTGCAAAGGAGGGGACTGGTGGTCCATGACCGTCCCTGGGTACGGACCTAACACTCTGGCATTTGTTGCCACAGCAACTTATAACTATCTTTACCAATTTACTTCAAGTCTCTCTCAATATTGTCATTCCATTTTTTCTAGGCTTTTCTACAAGTCTTTACCATTAGGTTTCCCAACAAGATCCCTGTAAACTCTTGTATCCTCTCACATGCGGAGCTGGTGACCGATCGTACCCCCTCGGAAATACAACTTTTTTTCTTTCCAATCTGCATATATTGGTGTTTTAAGGTGCCTGAAAGTGATTTTAACATGAGGAAACCACAAATAAGCGAGATATTTATTCTCAATATGTGACCACAGCACGTGAAATTCTTCGCATCCCAGACTTATTTGAAGAAATTTTCGTCATCCATGCAAGAAATCAATGGCGGATATCGAAGGATAACGCATAATTACTATCACCATGAAAAGGAAGTGTAAGTTTTTGAAAATAACGTCTGCTACACTTCACACATTTCTTGTTCATGGCAACTCACTAATGTACACACAGGCTTTCTATTGAAGAAATCCTAAAATTGAAATATTGTAGAACAACGTGACAACATGTTTGGTAGCACACTTCCCGCTCGCTACATTCACTACTATGATATTTATGCTAAGAGAACCAAACCTAGCAGGCCTAACATAAGAACGGACGCATTCCTTGTGCACGACGTCTTAAATCATACCTTATGAAATCGCTTATTATTAATTTGCAACACATCTCTACATACTAAAAACAACATGAAGCGTTCATATGAATGACAATCAACAATATTTATTCTAAGAGGACCAAAACCTAACAACATAGGCAGTCCTCGTGTGTGTATGGTCATAAATCATGCCACATAAAATTGCCAATTACTCGCTTATAATGCATTTCCATGTGCTAAAAATAACAAGGAACTTTCGTATTTTTAACAATCTTTCCAACCGGCTAAAAATTTTCAATTTTTCATGGGGGTATGGAGGGTCACCATCACCTCACATGTTTGCTACATGGCATAACTGAGTCTTCTTGATTTAATTCTAATTATATCAGGAAATATACACAGTTTAATATTGTGTATCCTTCTCCACACTCCTCTTTTTTCATCTCTTTTGGGTCCAAGTATTTTTCTGAAAGCTCTGTTTTCATAATCTCTCTCATTTATGTTCCTTGCTTAGCATAAGGGACTATATTTCACACTGATAAAAAGCTACAGGCATAATTATTGACATTGTAAACATACCTTCAGGAGTAAATGTCACCTTTTATGCCAGAGTGACAATTCTCCTGTCTAAAATAAAGTTAACACATTAGTTTTTTTTCCATTTTAGTCAAAATAGTATGCCCAATTTCCTTTTGTTTTATTGCGATTTCATCATGCTACGAATGCAATTTCTACATGGTTCGCTTTTGATTTACATCTGTTAACGCATACTACGGAGTTTTAGCAATTACTTAAAATTTTTTTAAGTATATATGCTTTCGTGGTTAGGTTAGGCAGGTCAGGTTTTGTTCTCTTAGCTTTAAAATAAAGTCCCTAAATGCATTCTACTAATGTTCTGATTTACTTTACATTCATTCCCACTAGTTCCATTTACTGTCGCTTGTCAATGGAGAATACCATGTCCATAGGATGCATGCATGCTTGCGTAAGGCAATTTGTAAGTTGTGTTGTTTTTTTTTTCTACATAAATAACTTTTTTTTCGAATCCAAACAGTGCTCATTACTTCAAGGAAGACTCAATTTCATGTGACAATGATTTTCAAAATTTTACGATAATTAGTCTTTTCGCTATGAGAATTTGAAAAAAATCATAAAACAATCTGAACTGTTACCAAACATTTCGCTTGAGAAAATTCACTCCAGTGTTGTGGAGTACGGACATACAAAAGTTTATCTTCTATGTCTGAAGCCTTGCTATCAATAACACTCTTCATGTTGCCTTGTCCTGTTGGGCATATGTGAACAATAAATTTACAGACTTGAGTGGCCCATGTCACTTCAGTGTGAAATCCCTATGTCATGTATCACTTGGCACTTCTGTCTGAAGACTCCCTTTCTGAGTGGGTTAGTGTTGTATTTCACCATATAATTGTCACAGATTTTATGCCAATTTTTTTTTTTTTAACAAGGAAGTGAGATGCAACCAGCATGTGAACCTTTTTTTAAAAAAGAAAATCGCAGTATTGCTGATACTGTAAAATAATTTGTTATTTAACTGTCTTTGATGCAAGAATAGGATACTTGGAATAGTCGTGAATGTACGTTACAACTGAATAGTCCAAATCGACACACATCAATCCTTCGTGACAGTTCAACAAAGAATTTTCCAGTCTGAAAAAAAAAAATTAACAAATTAGTTATTGATATTTGCATTATAGTCAAAATATTACACTTCAGAAAATTTACTACAGTGTTGCGAAGTACGGACATACAAAATTTTGTCGTCTGTGTCTGAAGATTCAGCCTCACAGGTTCCGTTATCTGACACACCAATGTGTCATCATACATTATTTCTCCAAATTTGAAATTCCTTTCTATTATTCTAAGTGCCTTTCTCATTCTCACGTAAAACTTTTTAGGTTCATTACACAAATGAAACTTAGGCCAAGAACCAGGTTGAAGTATTGAGCAGACTTTACTTCCTCAGTGACGTAATTATCATGACATTAACCAATTTCTTTTTTTTTTTCAGTATTTTCCACCCACGCTGTATTTATGGACTGGCTATTGTGCCACCATAGCTATTCTGTTCATTACAATAAAAGTAATAAATTTTCGCCTGCATCGTATGTATGATACTTCCAATTGCATACAAGAAGAAGTAGAATACAATGCTCCAGACAGTGAAAGGCGGAGGTTAGAGTTGAACTATTACGGCCAGAATACTCAGAGGTAAGGACCAGCTACTGACAGTGTTTTACAGGGTGAGTCAAATGTCAGGTTATCTAGGAAGTTTTCCTTGCCTGTTTTGTCCAGTTTCCTTGAGCATGGCTCAGTCGCCATGGTGTTGTTGAGTGGCCACCGCAGTCTCCATACCAGACAGCATGGATTTTTGCCTTTGGGGTCATTTAAAGATGCTTATCTACTCAGTTAAGATTCAGAACATGGAGTAGATCTGAAGGAACGCATTGTGCAGACATGATTATGCCGCACATTCAACAAAAGGTTCTGGATAGCTGGAAATATCACGTGCATAAATGATTTGACGTTCAAGGTGCACACATTGAAGATATACTATAAATACCTACGTAACCTGACTTTCGAATCACCCTGTATAATGATCAATGTTTGGAAAGCTACTTTTTGACCACCTTTATTATAGATTATCTAGTACTTGTTGAACATTTTTGCTTGTTGTTCTTTTCTCAATTTTCATTAAGTTTTAATAAATTTCATGTTTCAATACGGAAATATGTAGATAATAAGAAAATAGACAACCTCCATGATCATCACTTATATATGTTTATATATATTGCTTCAGTGGCTATTCTGGAAATATTTGTGGTAGTTGCAGGAATTGTTTGATCATGGTTTTGGTGAACTTGCATGTTATTTTTGCTAATTTAGGTTCTTGTGTACATGATGTGTATTACTGTTCATTGGATTTTAATTTATATGTATATTTGAGGAAGTGGGTTATGCAAGCTGTTGATTTCTATACATGCAATATAAAAAGGTATTGTGCCAATATTGCATAGCCTCCGGGAAGGAAATAATACCTTAATACCTCCGTACATTAAAAAGGAAAATAGTACTTAACCTTTACAAAACGACACTGAGTTGCAGACTTTTCCATAATGATCAATGATGTGTAGGTCACATCGTGGCCTGTAATGTGCATTTGTTTTTTTTTTGTCATGTACCAAAACAACAACTTGATTGTCAATGTTCATTTTTTTAAGATAGCACTAACTTAGATCATTATACTACTGCAGTATCATTGTGCAGATATACTTCTCCATGTTGCAGTATATTTACATATCTAAAAATATTCCACTAGGAACTGAAAATCATCCATTATTGCATAAAAATGGTACTGAGTGTACTTTTTTTTACAACCATGCATGATAGCTTCAAGGATTACCCTTCGATATAAAACCACATAGTTTTTATTGTTTCTTGATTATGTACTATCTATTTGTAGACTATTTAGATAGGGTGGTCTTGGACAGAAGGTGCTAGAAGTGGGCTGGGGGAAGTTACATTTCGATACCCGGTGGAGCCACATAGTGGTTCGGATCCTACTTTAAGCTGTAAGTCCAGTTCCAGATTAGCCTTGCTGTGCATGAAGTGGACACCAAATCAAAATCAAATCAACTTGTGGCCAGTCTGACAGGAACAAAATGTGGTGGTTTTATATTGTAGCGTAATTACAATACCATCCACACATTTGTTTATTTTTTGCTTGATCTTGATGAGGTTACACCAATTCTACTTTTATCATTTCATATACCATATTCCATTGTGATATTTATATCTGAAACAAATTTCAATATTGTAGAAGAATTATTACGTTAGCGAAATCTAAGTGAAAGAATGCAAATTCAGCCATAGCACCAACATGACAGAGACAATTCCACACATGTTGAACGAACTGAAATCAGGGCTTGCTGAGTAACTCAGTTTGTAGCAATGGCACGGTTTGACAGAGACTCAGGTTTGAGAACTAGTCAAGCCTGCATTTTTCACTTTAATTTCTACCTTTGTAGCAGAAGAAACAGTAAAAGGTGAGAAGTGGAATAAACAAACTTAACATGCAAGAAAAATATAATGCATCTGATTATTCATATGCATGTAGTGATACAGCAAAACATGCTATTATTAGAGCCACATAATTATGGTGAATAGATCAAGATTTATGTACGAAAACTTGGCATATTTAGGGATCAAAAGTTGAATATAAAATGACATTTCTGTGTTAAAATTATGAATAAAAAAAACTAAATTTGATTTAAAATGCTATACTTATTACACAAAAAAACCCACCACTTCATTTATATAGTTATCATATTTGCATAACTCACAGGATACTTCAGACCCCGGAAGGAGTCGCGTTTAAATCAACCCTAAAATTCATGTTTTTAAGAGTTTATTTCACATTTTTCAGTTCATTTTGCATCATTTCATGACAAAAAATGGTATTAAGATGCACCTCACACCGTTCAAAATCATGAAAAGTTAATGCTACAGTGTGCTATTTCACATTTTGTGTTTTTGTAAAAAGCAAATTATGCATTCCCCTAGCTATTATGTATTCTTGCTGTTTAAATTGCTTATATATTCAATAAAACCTTACATTTAAATTCTGTCCTTATAGGGAAGATGAGGGCATTGAACTTCAGGTATTAAACACAACCCGACCAGCTGGTACGCCTCCCGTTGGTTGCAGTTCCAGGAACTCATCGTGTGAACCTCATGCTCCTTCTGATGCTGAAAGTGTTATCGGATCATCTGAGTACATCAACAAAGCACCCAATGAAAACATTTCTTTCAAAACTGGAACCAGTGTAATAGGTAATTATAATGTTTTTTTACTAAAATAAGAAATTGGGGTGTAACTTAATGTCCATGAATAAGTTCTTAGGGCAGCAGAGAATCTGCGTTACTATTGTGTTGCTGGCTTTAAGGTATTTCACATTGATTTTGTAGAGAGCTGAGCCGATGTGTCTTTATCGGCCGATACCAGTGGTATCGATATCAGAAAGTATCGAATTCATCTACCGATGCCAGTATCGCTTTTCAACATTTTGGTCTTTCACATGATCCGCAAAAATTCCGCATAACACTTTCACAGTCTAATTATCCTGGAAATTATGCACAATTCAAAGATTATTTTTATTTTGCACCAATTTTACATGAAAAATTGTATTTTGTGATTACATAATAGCTATTTTAATATTCTGTTGCAATTCTTGAATATTCTAACGCAAATTACTTGGTAAATTGATGCATATAATTGGAGAAAAATATTTTCACACCATATTGTATTCAACAAATTTTAATTGTTGAAAGTTTCATGTATCAGTATCGTTGGGAATCAGTAAGAGTATCGGTATCGGTTGAAAGTGATATTGGCTTATCCCTAATTTTGTATCACAATGAGAATGGATGAATGAAAGCTACTTTTGTAGCTAATACATCTCGCGATATGGTTAGAAATGTATATCGTTTTACTTATTCCAAACCAGAATGGAAAATTTATTGCATTGTATTGTCTATCTAGTCCAAGAAGATTACAGTACTGACACTAAGCTACCCACACCCCCTATACGCCTTCATGGCGTGGTGCTATGCACAGGGGAACACTTTACCTTTTTTTTTTTTTTTTTTTTTTTTTTTTTTTTTTTTTTTTTTTTTTTTTTACACACTAAGCTAATTTAACATATTCTACTTCACCAAAATTAGTCTATGCAGCAACTATATTAATTTTTCTTCTTTTTTTCATGCCACCTCCGCTAATAAATGTTTTTATTAAATGACACTAGCTGGAGTGGTATAGTATTTGAGAGAAGTTGGATGCAGAACAGATTTGATTTTCCAATATTTTTTTTTTGGGGGGGGGGGGAGAAGCCATCAGTTTGTTTAAAAAGAAATGATACAAGAGTCATGTTTTTGAAAGTGGGACAAATCACTTCAGTTCAACGAATCCCTGTTCCTTCACCATTTTTTTTAAAAAAAACAATGTTTAACAATTTACCTCTCTCTCCTGTAAGTGATCAATCTTGATTTATAAATAATTTGTCAAACTTGCAGGCCTCAACTGTTTGAATTGAGTGCATGTGGTATTTTTTTTTTTTTTTTTTGCTTTCTTAGACATTGGTACTAATCACTGTAACGTCTGTTCTCAAAGACCAAATGTATTGATTCATAAACCTATAGTTTTTTATATGTATTTTTAGTATTTTGCATTACTTTTCTAATAATGACAATGAGTGAATTACGAGGGGTATAAAAGGTAAAGTGTTCCCCTGTGCTTAGCACCACGCATGAAGGTGTATAGGGGGTGTGGGTATACTGAAAGTAATCATCAACAATTTTTCATGAACTGAGTTTTGGTTTTATTAAAGTAGCATACTACATCATAACCTACAGGCTTTTCTTTACTTTTCAACAAAGTCTCCATTTGTTTGCATGCATTTTCCCCACCTGTCAGGAAGCTTGAAAATACCCTTATGGTAGAACTACGTCTCACCTGCTGGCAGATACTGACTCACTGTTTTCTGTATGTTCTCAGTCCTCTGGTAGCATTAACCTCATAACTGTCCCTTCCCAAAATGTGACAGATGATAGTCGGAGGGTGCAATGTCTGGACTGTAGGGAAGGTGAGGTAGTAGTTTCTACCCCATTTTCCCAATTTCCTTCCCCATGAACTGAGCAGAGTGCAGGCATGCATTATCGTGTTGAAGGATTATTTTGTTTATGTTTATCTCGCAATGCATGATGGACCTTGTGAAATGTTTGGATATAACTGCGAGCATTTATAGTTACCCCAGGTTCAAGAAATGCAACCAGAATGCACCCTTCTGTATACCTGAAGACAGTGCCCATAACTTTGCCAGCAGACGACACTGTCTTCATGCTATCATTTTTGCCGGTAACGTGCAATGCTACCATTCCACGCTCTTCCACTTTGTTTCCAGTTCAGAATGGTGGAACCAGCTTTCATCACCGGTCACAATACTCAATAAAAAATCATTGCCTTCATTGCGATAGAAATAGAAATATGATAGATGTTTTGTAATAATTTCTCATTGGATCACAAATAACTAGGGTGGGGATAACACACTGTATTCATATCTTTAATGCACACTGCAGGGTGCCTATAAGTCTGAAAATTTAAATGGGAGACCATAGCAAAGCCTCATCATCATCATCCTTTGCCATTCCTTGCCTCTGGCTGAGTCTGCATAGAAGTCAAGCCTCTCCATTATCTTCTAACCATTTCTCTCTTCCCACACTGTTCCAATCTTTGACCTCTTCTCCTAACACTCTCCCCTATCTGCTCTTTCCATCGACATCTTGGTCTCTCCTTTGGCCTTACTCCCACTCCTTCCTTCATTGTAAGCTCTTACTGGCAGACTTTCTGCACCTATCCTCTTCATGTTCAAACCATCTGATCTGTGCCTGATCTATCCTGTCCTGAAGCTTCATCACCCCCACTGCCTGTCAGATCTCCTCATTCCTTATTCTATCCCTTCTAGTCTTCCCCAACATGCTCCTTAAGAATTTCATCTCCACTGCTGCATCTTTCTTTTGTCTCTGTCATTGTCCAAGTCTCTGCTCCATACATAATTATTGGCACATAGTATCTGTTATATATTACCTTCTTGCATTAATCTTATTAATATTCAAATGCTTTGATACAGAGTCCACCACCCATTTGTCCTCGACTGTTTACCTCATATATTCTTCCACTTCTCTCAGTCCATAACAGTAAAACCTATTGAGGTTAAACATGTTATATTATTTTATATTTATTTTACTAGTGCACTACATAAGGTGCAATACATCTTAGATATAAAAATTCTCTAACTTGATTTTTAATTATTTTCTTGTATGCAAAGGTGAACTTTACTTACTTCCATCAGTTTTACAATTATATAAAAAAAATATCTATGCATGCACTTACCCACATCACACGAAAAAGTGTTTTTTTATAACATACTTCTACATGGCACAAAAGCTGTGTTTACCACAGGCCACTAATGACATCACACACTGATGTATAAAAAATATCTACATTCGATTTATATCACTTTCCAGGCAAATCTTTAATTCCGAGACCATGTTTGAGTTTGCAAGTCAAATGTGAACACAAATACTGCCTCGTGCTAGGTAGTCCACCCAATTCTTCTATTGGCTTCTTTTATGACAAATAGGCCAGGAAATGAGAGTTTGACTCTCACTCTCATTACTGCATGCCAGGTGCATGATGCTCCATGCACCAGCCACTAGTTTCATAAACAATGCAGATTTATCCGCAATTCAATCACAATTCAAATGTGTTAAAAACTGAGCAATTTATATTCCAAAAAATGACTTCTAAATTCATCATCACCTTATGTATGCAAAGACTGGCCATGGTGTGGTTTCCTCATTGAACCTACTATGCTGTGTCAAAGAAATGAATTCATCTGTGTGTGTTGCCATCAAATGTTAATCTTTAACTATTTATCCACTTTCCGTAACTTTGCTGGCGTATTCTGCTTGATTTTGAGTGTTTAACTAACCATTGTATAATATTGCCAATGGATCTTGTCAGCTGTTACATGTGGATTAGTACTACTTGTGCTTGGGTGGGTTATTGCCACTTGTGAAATACTATGCTACCTAGTATTCAACTCTGTTGTTATATTTGGGTCAGATTACAAATAGTTATTTTGTGAGATAAAGACACTAAGTTTGTACTAACTTTAATCTTAAATATCTTTCTTACTCTAAGAGATCATCATGTTACGCAAATTATAGATTTTTTCTATACCCATTTTGCATTATGGCAGTTCAAACTTTTGGTTTTATAATTTGTTCTTTTTTGGGAGGTTGGGAAAATATTTCATCATTTTTCACTTAATCTGCCAATCCATTGAAAATACACTAAAATATTATATATTTCTCTCTCTTGCTTGCTATGGTATAACCATCTCAGCTTGTGTCATTGGAGTATGCTTTTGGTTACAACCAGTGTTGCATCTCTTAGTGCACAGTTAATGACCGTGGTATTCTTGATTAGTTCACTATTAAGAACTCTACTGTCGGATTAAAAAGTATAGATACTCGAATTTGGACACTAACTGAAAATTAACCAGTAGACCTACACAAAAATGAGTTACATCAAAATTTAGTTTATTCAATTCTGCGTTAATCTATGCTGTCGAATTTTTTTTTTTCGAATATTACTTCTATTTTTCATCGTTGTGAGAACAAAAAATGGGCCAGTTTTTTTTTTAAGTTTTGTAAAAATTTTATAAATAAATAAATCTGTTTTTTGAATGGAGTAAAGATGAACGCAGAACGTGGCAACACCACTCTCAGTGACAGACCGTAGTTTTTATGGTTCAACGGACATCCCCGTGTTCAGTGTTGCCACATTCCTCGTACATCTTTACTCTGTTGAATAATATTCTATATAAATCGGTTTTGCTATGCGAATTCACAAAGATTATTGATTTTAAAAACAGATGCAAAGAGCTTCTAAACAAGACCATTATATTATTTGTAGGACTATCCAACACCAAGAAAAAGTTGTTCCACAAAATTTAAAATAACTGTTTTTGGACATTTTTAAAATCTGAAAATTAATTATTGTGTTTAAAAGTTTCTGTGAGCATCGTTCTAAAATTTCATCACAATCTGATTATCCATTTTTATTTGAGAGCGATCATTAGCAAAACTTAAGAAAAAAACCGGCACTTTTCTTGTTCTCACGATGATAATAAATAGAAGTCATTCAAAAAAAAAAAAATCATAGAATAATGCAGAATTGAATAAGCTAAATTTTGATGTAACTCGTTTTTATGTAGGCCTACTGGTCCAAGCTCTAGTATCTATAACTTTTAATCCGACAGTAGTATTCCTTCAACATTGTAATGCTACTTGGTATAGAACCAATGCTTAAGGCAAAACAATTAAGTTACACTAAATTTGCTCCACCTTGATATGCTGTGTGATCCATATGCATTTTTTCCTGTGTTTTTGTAAGGAAACAAATATGTTAGATTTACTATCACTCTTTCCCTTCTTTTTTGTAGATTTAAAAGTAGATGTTCATCGGAAAAATAGTTCAGAAAGTAGCGAAGAGGTGACTTTGAAACCAGTGATAGAAAAAGTTAGTGTACACACTGCAGAACAATGCACACAGCCGGAAGGAGAAAATTTTAGGAGTAAATTGCAAGGTAGGGTATGCTTTGTGGAACATATTGAAACACAGCAGTTTTTTTTTTTAATTCCTTGAAGGCAGCACATTTCACAGGAGTTGTGTATGTTGCAAACTGACATGTCAAAATATCAGTGGTACCTGTGTTGGCTGATGCCTACCAACATGCAGTGTGTTGTAAAGTTTGAGCAACATATGTATTGTGAATTAGAGATGGAAGATTTTGGTACAAAAACGACACATTTTGGGATCAAAAGCAATAAAGTTGTAATTTGGTGTTAAATTTGTGCATAAAACACTAAATTTGATTTAAAACATTTCACTTATTACACAAAGTAAAGATTTCCTTTCTAATAGTACATTCATATACAGGGAAACACTGATTTTACATTCCCCGGTTTAACATTTTACCACATTAAACATCCAATCTTGATAGTCCCAGCATAGCAGAATGTTACATAATTCCCCTCGATTTTACATTGTCATGCATTTTAAGTTCCGTGGTTCCGCTGTAGTTATCAGAGTTTTAAGTTTATTCCTGTGTAAAGGAGTCCATTTTTGCTTCTCAAATAATTACAGCAGAATTATCAGTTTTCCTTGATTTGCATAACTTACAGGATAATGGTGAATCAAGATATCGGTACAAAAACTGAACATATTTCAGGATCAAAAGTAGTATATAAAATGGCGTATTGGTGTTAAAATGGTGAACAAAACCCTAAATTTGATTTAACAGGGTGTCTACCAGTCAAGAATGTCAAGAAAAAGTCAAGTAATTATGCTTGTGGTGAAGAATTTTTGCTATTTTTTACACTATAATGAATTTACATTGTTATATATCTGTACTGGGATTTGATAAAATTGTATTGTGTTGTTCACTTTGTTTCTTAAGAATTAAGTTTTTGTACATGTGAAGTTTTGTAAAAATATTAAATAAAGTAATATGGCCATTCCCCATCCAGGATGACATCTGAAGGATTAATTTTTACATGCATTATTAATTTAAGCAAGTCCAAATCTCTTCTTAAAGTACAGCTTCAATTTTTATATTAACCGGCCTTGTGCTAGGGGTTTTCCATTCAATAAAAATATCTATTTTCTTAATTTCCAACTATACCTAAATAGGGAAGGATTAAATAAATGTTTAGAAGAAAGGAGAATAAAAAGTCAAGGAAAAGGCATGAAATTGTCAAGTAGTTTTCATTTGTTATTTCGTTAGACACCCTGTTTAAAAACTACACTTATTACACAAAATTAACATTTCACTTTTAATAGTACATTTATATAGTTATCAGAGTATTAAGTTTATTCCCATGTAAAAGTACATTTTTGGTTCTCAAATATTTTTAGCAAGATTAATTAATTTCCCGTGATTTGCATAAGTCACAGGATAATTCAGAACTCAGAAGGTGTCGTGTTAGTAAATAAACCCTAAATTTCGTGTTTAAGAGCTTATTTCACATTTTGCAGTTAATTTCGCTTCATTTCATGACAAAACGTAGTAACAAAATGCACCTCACACCTTTCAAAGGTATGAAAAATTAACATTAGAATGTCTTATTTCACATTTCGTGTTTTCGTCAAAAACAAGATATGCATTGGTAAATAAACATTTTGCAGTTCATTTCACATTTAATCAAGGGGTCAATACCCGGTGTGGTTCGGATCCCACTTTAAACTGTAGGTCATAGTTGCTCATAGAAACTTGTCATTAAATATCTGACCAGTAGTATCTTGATCATAATCGGCGTATGTACCATACCGATCCAGTCCTCTTTTGCAAAAATATACTTGGTTTATGCAAGTAGTACAGAGTGTATACAAATGAATATCTGAGTTTTAAGCATGTGCATTTTCTGTACAATACAAAAATGAATCATACCTGAGATGGAAGAGTAACTCAATGAGATTCCACAACACAGGTTATGGATTCATCACTGAAAATCACACAACCAAGAAGAGTTGTCATCTTCCTGATCCAGCATTTTTTCGCAGAACCTGGCATAGGTCAGATGATCTCCAGGCTTTAGGGCCTTTAAGAGCTGCAGGCGGTATGGTACAGTCTGTTGGAGTAGTTTTCTTAACACTATCATGGTCTGAATTTGTTAGTTCTTGACTCGCCTGTTGTACAGTTTTCCTAGAACTCCACACAAGAGCAACCCTGATGCCATCCATGTTCTTATCTGGCACATGTGGTCATCTGGTGCTCTTCCTCTTGCACAGGCACCCTGTCATCTTTAATTGGTTATTCCATCTATGAATGTTGTTGTCAGATGGAGCGTCACATCAAATCTTTGTCGATAAGCCCTTTGGACTGTAATCACTGAATTACACCTCGCGAATTTGAAAACACAAAAAGTGTTACACTTGGGAGTCACTGCCATCTTTAAAACTGGCACTGTCATGCAGCAGAATTAGGAAACAAATTTTAGTGCATAGAAATCAAAACTTTCACAGTTGCTCTTTCATCACATGTAGGACACAACTGCCTGGGGTTACTTGCATGACCATACGAAACACTTAAAACTCAGTTTTTCATTTGTGTACACCCTGTAGTGTATGAAGTGTATATAAAAAATGAATCCATCTCTGTAAATGACTATAAATGTGTGTAGTAGTTGTAGAGAGTGCACTATGCAGATGAGTGATACATTAAAACCCAGACCTATTAATTTTTAAAAAGTTTGTTTATCTATTTCTAGAAGGACGAACAAAGAGACAACGATCAAGAGAAGATAATGTTGCTGTGGTTATTGAAGATAATAAATTAGGTAGAAAGAAAAACTCAGGGAAGGTTAGTCCGAACCAGGCATCATCAGACTCCGAGGAAGATAGAAGTCAGAATCAGGGAGCTGATGTTAGGCCATCTCTACAATCAGTGGTAAGATTTTGATTGTTTACAGAAAAATTTCATTAACCTAAAACTTTGATAACAATATTAATTTATAGTATGCTTGATATCTTTTAGTATATTTGAGGAGAACGTAGTCAATAACACTTTGAACCGATACTCTTACAGATTTCTCTTATACTGATACTTGAAAAGTTATAATTAAAAATTGTTCAAAATATTGGTTAATGTTCCATTTTAATTACAAGCATCTATTTATCATAGTTTTGATAAACTATGATTTCCAAGATTTACAACGGAATATTAAAATTATATATTACGAGGCGCATCCAGAAAGTAAGTTTCCCTATGTTTTTTTTTTAAAAAAAAAAACACAGTTTCAGGAAACCATTTATTGGCAACAGGTACAGCAAAGGTTCAGCTATTTTTCAACATAGCAACCACCAGAATTGAGACACTTGTCGTATTGTGGTATCAACTTTTGGATCCCACTGTCGTAGAACTCTGCCGCCGGTGAATGGAACCAGCGTGTGACAGACGTCTTCAGCTCTTCGTCGTTGCCAAAATGCTCACCGAAGGACAGGAATTTCTTGAGGTGCAAGAAAACGTGAAAATTGCTGGGAGCCAGATCAGGACTGTAAGGTGGATGATCAAACAACTCCCAGCCAAATTCCGTCAAAACAGCTGCTGTGCGCCGAGCCGTATGTGGACGAGCATTGTCATTGAGGAGCACAACACCTGCAGTAAGCATGCCACGCCTCTTGTTTTGAATGGCACGTCGCAATTTCGTTAGTGTTTCACAGTAATGGTCAGCGTTCACCGTTTCACCTCTGGGGAGGAAGTCAATGAGCAAAATGCCCTTCCTGTCCCAAAACAGGGTGCACATCACTTTCTGTACCGACAGCGTGTTTGAATTTCTTCTTGACCGGAGATCCACTATGCCGCCAATGCATTAACTGCTGCTTGGTTTCCGGGGTGAAGTGCGAAATCCACTTCTCGTGGCCCGTGACGATCCTGTCGAGGAAATCATCGCCGTCATCATGGTACTGTTGCAGGAATGTCAGTGCTGCTCCTGAATGTTTCATTTTGTGTTCGTTTGTCAGGTTTTTCGGCACCCACCTGGCACACAATCTCATGCAACACGAATCGCGATATCTGCGGAAAAAGGCTACTCAACTCCTTAATCGTGAAGCGACGTTTCTCTACGATGCGCTGCCACACCAGCTCAACCAGATCATCAGTGATGAGGGACGTACGCCCACTGCGCTCTTCATCATGGACACTTTGACGACCTTCCGAAAACTGCCGACACCAGCGACGCACCATCTGCTTACTCATAATGTTCGGCCCATAGACCTCACAGAGCTGACGATGGATGTCAGTTGGCGCAATGCTTTGTGCATTCAGGAACTTTATCAGCGACCGAACCTCACATGCGGCGGGAGAAGGAATACGAGCTTCCATTTCGGACCACTGCTGCCGCGCTACTGGCATGTGGCGGGAGAAGGAATACGAGCTTCCACTTCGGACCAATGCTGCCTTGCTACTGGCGCCGGGTGGGATCTGTCTGCCTGGCATATGATTGATACGTCTTAGCTCCGTTGCGCATGCGCAATTTACACGGCTCATTGTTTACTTTCATGGGGAAAAAAATGGGAAACTTACTTTCTGGATGTGCCTCGTATATAATCACAAGATACAGTTTGTCACACAATATTGGTGCAAAATAAATGGAAACTTCTAATTTTGTGTAATTCCCAGGACAATTAGACTCCATGGAAATGTTGCACAGCATTTTTGCGAACCCCACTAAAAACCAATACTCCAGAAAAGTATCTGTAAATAAAATCCAATCCATATTATGTGATACTGATACTACTGGTATCATCCAATACTGATACATCAACATCAGTATCGGCTCAGCCCTAGTTTTGGCACAAACATACATGTATATTTAGTCCTATCTAATGTGAATCCACACCACCCTTCTAGTCTCATTTTCTTCCAACTTGCAACAAGCACTAGAAACAGCAAGGAAATATTTTTGTACTGTCTATTTTGATTGCAACATATATCCAGATGATAGATGATGTGAATGTCCAGATAGTCAAGCTGTGTTTCAAGATGTTTTGATGTGAAACAGCATTGCAGTGAAATATTTGTTGAAATTAAATATGGATGGCAGATAATCTGAATATTTACATGAATAGATCTTTAAAATCTCTAAAGAAACAGATATACCGGGTGTCTCAAAAGTAATAGTGCAAACTGACTCAGGTGAAAGTACACGATAATAGAAGCAAAAAAGTCTGTGTAAACATGGGTCCACAATTGAGCCGTTTTCGAGATAATTGCGAATGTTTGGTTACAAGCCACCACTGACTTCATTGTTTGTAAACATCGTCCCAGTTGGTAAAATGCTTTCAAACACCCCCGGTTCATTTCAGAAATGGTCATAAGCATGTACAATTCTCTGTACTGATTGTATCCATCCTGTTTGATTACAGTGCCACCTTTTGGAAATGTTCTCTTTTGTAAACAGAGAGCAAACCTCGAACTGCACAAGGAGTAAAGCACTCGGTGTTTACAAAATGCAATCAATGACTGCTTGTAACTACAGATTTGCACACATTATTAGCATTTTATCAACTAGGACGATGTTTACAAACAATGAAGTCACTGGCGGCTTGTAATCACACATTCGCGATTATCTCGAAAACTGCTCAATTGCAGACCCATGTTTACCGAGACTTTTTTGCTTCTATTATCGTGTACTTTCACCTGTGTCAGTTTGTGCTATCACTTATGAGACACGCTGTATAATGTCCAGATAAAATTTTGTCTGCAAAAAATTGTGATAGTCAATCTGGGAAAAAATCACCCATGACTCGCTCCAGTAAAGTAATGTTTATTGACTGAATGTGTTCGCCACTGGGGTGGCCAGGCCACTTAACTGATTTCATATTCAAGAAGTGAAAGCTGTAAACTAAACTGCAAATACAGTTCTTTCTATTATATTACTTTTTTCCTGTAGTAAAATCACGTACTTTTCTTTCATTGAACTGTTCATTCTTAAGAGAGATTTGAAGTGGAATTGAGCACTGTTCAACTGTCACCCAACTGACGATGCCATAGTTATTTTTGTTGATGTTAGAGCATTTTATGTCAATTCATTTCTTGTTGTGTTATTATGTAAATTAAAATATAATTTTATATCATTCCTTAGGAATCTGGTACAGCATCAAGTTCTACTATGTCGGGACCTCCTAGAGGCCGTCGTTTTTCCAATATCTCAAATCTTGCATGTAGTTTATCGGGTAGTACCACACCACCTTCAGCCACCATGAAAGGAACTGGATCCTTGGAATTAGGTTTCATGCTGGAAGATGGAGAAACTTCCCATCCAGGTAATAAATATAATAATTACTTCTATTTTTTACATGGTTTTTACATCGAAAACAAAATTACTGTGATTCTGATATGTGATGCAGCCAGTGGCATGTTCATGTGTGTGTTTGTTGTGTGTGCTTGAATGTTTTCTTGTAAATGCAGTGTGTTTGTGACAACATGCTATCTTAATTTTAATAGCATTCTTCCTGAATGTCGTCTGAATTAAAAATATATACATGTACATAAATTTGTGCTGAGCTATTAACGATGGATTTACATTAACAATAATAGGAACATTTAATTAATCTTTTTACATCTCTCGTGTGTTGCTACTTTTTCTGCTTTGTTGCAAAGGTCCATCAAGAATGAAAGGTCCAGTTATTTTCAAGCACAAGTAAGTTTATAAGCATATCTTCACATATTGTTATACATGCACATACATACAAGCCTGTATGTATTGTAGTCCTCAGTTAGCTAAGTTATCCCTCCCACAAACAGGGCTTCTGATGCAACTCTTAAGTATACAACTTTAATCAGAATAATAAGTTGCACTGTCTTATCATTGCATGCTGTGGTATGGATAATTAGCGGATCAACACATTGCTTCAGCACAATCTTCACTGCTTCTCAGTTGCTTTTGCACTTGAATGTAAAAGGTTTGGCTACACTTAGAATTTCTATTGTAACAAATATTACTTCATCTTGGTTTGTTTGCTATTCCTACTATTCTGATATAAATACCTTAAAACCGGAAGTTACACTTCCACTTGCAAATATAACCACGTACATATCTTTTGTACATAGTTGTCTTCTTCTTTTGGAATGTTGCACCGCAACATGTTGATTTCTTCCCTGACCTCCATGGCAGAGTGGTTAGTACAGTGCACTAAGATGCTAGACGTCTCATGTTCGAATCCTGGTCTAGATGTGTTCTTCGTGAGAGTCCCTTCATCAGTTCCATCATGTCATCACCAACCAAAAGTGACAGAAAAAGTGAACCCAATTCAATCAATGTGGATTTCTTCAGTTAAACCAGGATGTCAAAGCATTATTCAGAAACATAATACAGCTAGAATTTGCCAGAATATGACTATTAAGAATTTTGGGGATAAACCCCATTGGATTCTGTCAGTTTTTTTGTGTATTTTCAGTTTCAACCTGCAGCTGGTATTAATAGGACTAAAAACTGCATTTTCAAGATAATGCCTTATGTTCACATTGAAATGAAACCTGATATAAGGCATATCTGCTATTAGGGAAGCCCTATTACTTCACATTTACCCTTCACTACTTTTAGAAGTTATTGAAACTGGAGTGGATAAAATGAAGATGTATACGGAAGCATCTGGAAGCAGTATAATGCGAGGTTAAACTGTAAAATTAGTTCTTTAACATCTGGAATGATGGCAACCACTGTGTTAATGTGGATAAACAAACTAACAAGTAACATAATTACTGAAAAATTGACGTTCTTATTTCCAGGATTATTGTACTGGAAGAAGCAAAATTCAAGGCAAGCGAAGAGAATTAAATGTTCACTGGAAACGTGCCCTCAGCTCTCAATACCCCATCCTCCTTCACATCCAGTTAGCCTTGAAGGAATCAGCAGCACGTCACACCATGAAACAAAACATAGAAATTTTCCTAGCCGAGGCATGGAACTTTACTGGGCTGATTACGGCAGTGAGGTAGTTCATCCAATTGAAGAACAAAGCGACGAGCACCCAACCCCTCTTTGTCAAAATAGAGGTTTTTTGTTACACGAAACTGAGAGTGACGAAGATAATAATGCAGGAAGCAGGTCGCCCCTGCTTGTAAGGCACGAGAGCTTTGAAAGTAAAGTTTCTAGTGACAAAGATGACATTGACAAATTTAGAACTAGAAAAGGTTCAACTTCATTTAGTACTAGTTCTTTAGATAAAGCTTATCAGTCAGTCTTTCGAAAACATTTAGCTGATAAATTGCTTCTAAGTGTACAGAGTGATAAAGATCGAACTAGTGTTTCATCAAAGGATGCTCTACTAGATAGGGAATCAATTGGAGATCAGATTGAAAGTTTAAGTCCTGCTAAGTTTATAGCAGAATGTGATTCACCTGTGATTGTAAAATTAAGTGATCAATGCAGTAGAAGAGCTTCATTATGTAGTGAATTTAGTGATATTGGTAGTTCCACTAGTAGGAGTTTAGCAAGTGGTGAATGTGTGTGCACTGAAAAAGATTTTTTAAATTTAAAACATTATAATACTTCTGAAGCAACAAATTTGGCCTTAGTGTTGAGTGAAGAAGGTAAGTAGCCATTAATTTTATTTTGTTCTAACATATTGAATTAAATATATAACATGCATTTTCCCCCAAAGTGTTCATTTCACGAGGAAGTAATATTTGGAAAATAGGTATCGCAGTGAAAAGTTCACTGTAGAACATAACATTTGTGAAAAACTATATAAATATATTAGGAATGGGACCACATGCTCATAATTACAATCATAAGTGAGAATATAATGACATATCTGGAAAGGTGACAAAAGTTCTCTAGATTCCATTTTTCTACACATGGTTGTGACTTGCTTCTAGAGTTCTACCATACTCAAAACAAGAACTTGTATGTATGTATCTTTAAATGTTTGTGTATGTATGTATGTGTGTGTGTGTGTGTAATATGAAACTATTGGTTCAAATTTAATCACTAATACAGGCCAATAATACCAACTAATACCCAGAGTGCAGGAATCTTGGAGACAAAATATCCTGGAAATTATGCAAAATACTCTTATTTGAATTATTTTACTAACAGCATTTTGGAGAGAAATGGCATTGTGTTAAATAATTATATCATGCAAAATTATGAATATTTTAAAGCAAAACTCTGCTAGATTGGTATGCTAAAGTTCTAAAGGAAACCTATATACAGTATTAAAATTTATAACATTCTGAACTAATTTAATTGTTTGAATTTCAAAGTCTCTGTACTGGTATCGGGTCAAAGTGGTATTGCCTTAACTGTACAACGTGTATCATAATAGAGTAAACATGTTACAGTCAAACCCTGGGTTTACGTTTTTCAGGGTCCCGTAAATAAAAAAAAACGTAAAATGCGGGGAACGTAGAAAGCAGGAAAGCATAAGGGAGGGGTGAAACTCAAGTGTCGGTAAGAAATGACTACACAATCGACTTTTTAGGGGATATATTGTGTCAAAAATTGTTTAACAAACTGGAAAGAAGTACGATTATGAATTCCTAAGGAATAAAGCAAGACCTGCTGTGAAATTCAATGACGGATTAACAGAGGACCCTCATTCGAGGATAGGGACGGTGGATGACTGCTTCTAACTGCTGCCTATTAGGTTCAGTTTATGCATCTGATTTTGTGGGATCTCCGTTTACTCTGTAAAGTGTAAATTGCTAGTTTTATAAGTTCGGGGTAATTGGAGGGGTAGGTGATCATTTATAGCTGGATGTCAAGCATCTTTATATACTGTAATCAAAGTGTCCTGAAGACATGCAGAATGGTTCACATCCCACTTTGAGCTGTATGTGTGCGGATCAGTCCAACAGCATGAAGTGAACAAAACAAGCTTTGTCAAACTTACGCATTTTTAGAAGTCACCATAAATTATCAGTGATGCGTGCAGGGTTTTCAAAGGTGCGGGGGGGGGGGGGGGTTGGAGTTGGGGTTATGTATACTTTTTATAGTAGTCAGCCCTCACTTTGCCATATTTTCTTGTCTGTTACGTTCTTTTTTTTTTATTATATAGAAATACTGACCAAAGGGGGTTATGACCCCCATCAGGCCCCCCTGGGCATGCCACTGATTGTTATTTACATCCATACGAGGGTCACTATTTATATTTTGAGCCTTGGCAACACTGATTGAAGTTAGGCGCGATTTCACGTTTGCACGGAATCATCTGGCATTATTGACCATAACGTACTTCAAATGTTTTGTCAATAGCTTCATTTGTGTTGTTTATGTTGCCTTGGAGATTGCGCGACAACAATAAAATGGAATTAACTCGTGTACATTTTCGTGCGATGATTTTTTACGATTTTCGACGTGGATTATCAAGACAAGAGTGCATCGATCAACTTACTTCCACATTTGGCGATCGTGGTGCTTCAAAAGACGTATATAAGATTGTAACAGGTGACGAATCATGGATATATGCATATGAGCCGGAACGTAAACAGCAGTCGACTGTATGGGTGTTTCAAGATGAACCCAATCCAACAAAAGTTGTTCGCGCTCGAAGCACATCGAAACAAATGGTTGCCTGTTTTTTCGGGAAAACTGGTCATGTGGCAACTGTGCCTTTAGAGGAACGTAGAACGGTCAACTCTGAAAGGTACACAACAATTTGTTTGCCAGAGGTCTTCGGTCAAATACGGAAAACAAACAAACAAACACCGTCGGATCATTCTTCATCAAGACAATGCCAGCTGTCACACATCTCGTCTAACAACCGACTTTATGAACAGTCAAAAAATCGAATTGATGGGTCATCCGCCGTACAGTCCTGATTTGGCACCCAATGACTTCTTTTTGTTCCTGAATGTCAAGAATAAATTGCGTGGACAACGATTTTCGTCGGCGGAGGATGCTGTTGATGCGTTCAAAAACCATATTAAGGAGGTGTCTCAAGAAGATTGGAAAAACTGCTTTGACAAATGGTTCGAACGAATGCAAAAGTGTATTGACCATAAAGGAGAATACTTCGAAAAACAATAAAGCAGTTTTCAATGCCAAATTCCTGTTTTTTCATTGTTAGGCTCAAAATATAAATAGTGTCTTATCGTATTAATCAACGATTTATTATTGGATTTAGTAGTCTTGCTGAGGGCAAACACCCCATCCACCAATAGTTTCCCCGTAAATAATGTGTTTCCTTTTCCTTTTTTTTTCCGTCAACGTTTAATATTGCATGATTTATTTTCAGCATGTGAATGGTTCCGAAGAGAAGCGGTGGTTATATCATTCTTAGCATCATGTGCATTTCCTTCCTGCACTGCTCTTTGTGCTCAAGGTGTTTATCAGAAGGCAGAAGAAAAAAATTAGCTTGCTTTTTTTAACTCTTGCTTCGTGTCTCGTCAAAGTAAAACAACCTTCGGAGACGAGATTCAAGACAATTCCGTTTTTCTTCCCTTCAGAGTGAATGAGTCATAGCTCTGGAGCCAGAAGACGAAACATTGTTGCTGGATTCCAGCTGCCCACTGCTCGCAGACACCCCTCCGACACCCCTCCGACCGAACAGGAGGGAGGGGAAGGGGGAGACTAACAGGTGATGGAGCACCACCAATGTTGTCTTATCAGAAGTGAGCTCATTCCTGCCAGGCCATGTTGCAGAAACGGAATGGGGGAGGGAGGGAAGGATCATTGCTTGATGCTCTCCCATGCTGTCATGTCAATGCTTCAGACATAGGAGCAAGATTTCCGATGCAGGGCATTAAAGGATGAGAAACGGGCTGAATCATTCAATTATTGCATAACTGTGCACAGTGGCTGACTAATGAGCTCATGTGTGGGGAAGATGGGCATCTTTTTTTTTTTCACTTGCATTACACTATGTTCGTTGAATGCTCATATTCAGGTTCAAGAGCAACTGCGTAATTTTAGATGTCAGAGGAAAGGAGACGGGAGATTGCTTTTTGCCTTTATGTTATTATGTTAATTGATTAAGATGTCTTGTGTAAGGGGACTCACTTCCATACGAGCAAGAAAACCGGTTCAGAAATACTTGGCATTTTCAGTAACTACATGACAAGTGATGATACCATAGGGGGCATGAGAAAGCAACCCCCCCCCCCACTTCAAATGAGAAAAGGTGAAGGTATGGTTCCCTATGCACTTTGCACCATGCCGTGATGCATATGTAAGGGAATGTGGGAGATGATGTGATCAGCACCTTGCTCTGGCCACCTTTACCCCACATATTCTTCAATCTCTGCCAATTTGGAGGTGATGTTATCAGCACCATGCTTGGGCAGCTTTTACCATCCAAGATTTCCCCCAGGTACAAATTTATTTCAGACTGGGTGATCACCAGAGCTGCTTTATGTGACAGCTTAGATCACACACCCCAGGAATTGAACCTAGGTCTCCAGCGTGACAGTCAAGATGCCCTACCGACTAGGCCACCACGGCTGCCCAGCAAATGAGAAAAAGTAAATAAATATATGCTCTTTTGGTCCAAACACTCATTTTAATGGCATTTTGATGTGCACTAAATTTGGCTGCTCTCAGAAAATATTGCCGCACCCCTCATTTATTCACTCATTTTTCCTTTCCCCATCACTGTACAGCATAAGTGTCATGTAATATGCATATAGAAACATTCTCTGCCTCACGTAGAAGAGTACATTTATCCGAACTTCGCCCTCTCCTCCCCCACGCAATAGATTTGACAAGAATATTTTTCCGTCAGTGAGTAAAATATCATCCTAGCTGCCCGTGGAAAAAATAATCACTTTGGCTTGTGCATTTTCAGCTTCATTCTGATAACCAAATGATATAGCATTCGTGAAAAAACTTCTGATTAAAAATAATCGAATTAGATTCAGTCGTATTTCCTTAGGAATCTAAATGACTTACCGTTGATTCCGTAAATGTTATAGTCCCATTGTCAATTTTCCACTCGCGTTTTTGTGGAGGGGAAGGATGAACAAAGAGTCCTTAGTCACACACATTGTGTCCAAACTCTAGGGAAGGCAGCATTTAGCGAGAATCGGTTTGGCGACAGTCTGCTTGTTGTCTGATCCTGAGGCAAAAGGATCGACAAATTTCATCTTCATGGGGACTGTAAGACGTGCCGTTTTTTCTTCCTGTCCCTCAAGGGAGGTACGACAAATGCAACAACTTGTCCACCTCCTCCCCCCCTTTACCATGCCTCTTCCCTCCCTCTTGTCACATGAAAAACCTAACATCTGGAAGTTCAAGGTCGCAGGGTGAATGAAACAGCTGTGAAAGGAAGGAAAAGTTGCATGGTCAACAGACCAGCTTTGTGGCAAATTTTACGGCATCAACACTCGGAAAACGTATAAAGCAGGAAACGGGAGTTGGAGTGAACGTAAGGTCGAGGTGAAGAACCTATTATTTAACATAGCCTTTTGCCGGGATCTGCATGGCTAAACGTATTAAGTGGGAAAATGTATAATGCGGGAACGTAAAATCGGGGTTTAACTTTATTAGGTTTATCGTTAAAAAAAAGGAGCGATTTTACAATACCGGGAATTTCTCTATTTTGTTTGAAATTCGGCATACTCACTAAATTAGGGCTCCTAACCACGAATGTGAAGTTAAAATTTGGCGCTCACGTGTCAAACCTGCAAATTAGAGGGTCAGTCATCGCAACCGACAATGCACAATTGCTCATTATTTATCGCAAGATTTTCCGTTTCGAATACTTAAAGAACGAAATATATATATTCCTGATATTACTACGACCATAAACTGTTTCCTAACCTAACCTAGCCTAACCTAACCACGCGCCAATGGTTCGTGTGGCTAGCCATAATTCAGGAATTTCTATACGTGAGCGTCAGATTTTAAGTGCAGATTCGTGATTAGGAGACCCAAATTAGTAATTATCCGAAATTTCAAACAAATTGGAGAAATTCCCTGTATTGTTAAATTATACCAAAAAAAATATCTGGTACACAACAGGTTTGTTGTAATGCAATGAGAAAATCTTCAAAGTTTTGTTTTCATGGGCAAGACTATTGTAAACACAGACATTGTGGTGCTGGTGCAGTGTTATAGAAAATGGCAACTTTCACAGGTCTAGAAAAAGCAGACCGTGTCTTAAAGTTCCATGAAACGAAGTCCACATCGACTGTGCAGCGATGGTTCCGTACTACCTACAAGAAGCCAGTGCCAACAAGAAAGTCAATTTACCAGTGGCACTAATCTTTCGTTGTAACTGGTTGTGTGTGCGATGGAACACCAGGAAGACCACCTAAGTTGGAAAATAATCACGTGCGAGAAGTGTTCCAACGTAGTTCACAAAAATAAAAAAGGTGAGCAAGCAAAGAATTGGGTGAAGTTTATCATTTCTTAGTTTGGAGGATGTTACACAAGAAAAGTGTGACTATAACTATAATGTTGATGGGCTGTGTGTAGCATAACTGATTAAAGCCACATTGAACATTTGTGGACATTCATAGAAACTTGAAATATTACTGATTGATACGTAACAAATATCATTGTTGTATTCCATATAGTTTAGTCAAAATAAATTCTTGTTCTTTACTCTATTATGATACACCTGGCATAACAGTTCTTACATTCTCTCTCGTACTTTTTGTGGAATTTCTCTGTAAATGTTGGAAATCACTTTAGTTGAGACTAAATCAATGATCAATACTGGTAGCCAGTATTCTACTGTTCTAATGTTAAATTATAAGTCAAAACTGACTGCATGAATGAGCAGCAGTGATGCCGTTTGCGTTATCCTCAAATGTTTGTTTGTTACACATTGTGTTGTCACTATGGAAGAAGTCTAGTAGGGCTATGCTAATGGTATTGGTTCAAATTTAATGAATGAAGTTCATTTATATTGAGAAGCACAATACGTATTTTAAAATGTTACGCAAACACTATGCACTGTGTACATATACAGAGTGAGTGTATGGGGGAGTTGTGGGTGTGCAAGCATGTTATTAACCAACAAGCCAAGAAATGTTAAAAATGGGATTTTTTTAATATGTTGCTTTTTAGGTAGTGGAAGGTAATTGTATAATGTGAGACAATGGGAAATCTGGGAACATATATTGTGATTCCACTGTACATATTGTATTCACCTGCTACAGTATTGCTTACATATTTTTAAAGTATGGTGCACTTTGTAGATAAATGCCATAAGAAAGAAAGTGTTTGGAAATATCTAGATGAACTAGTCAAACAAACATTCATATTGCACAAGTTTTTTGCTTTGTATTGGTTGTGCTGTTTCTTTGCAATTTTGCTAAACACTCCATTACAAAGTCTTTCATGAGGTAATAGTGTGTTGGGTCAATTTAAGTTGGTATTCTGAACAATGGAAAGAGAGAAAAATGTTTTATATGTATTTAAAATGCATGTAGTGGTGTGTTGTTGGAGTGTTATACAAGTGTTAGACATTGCAGTGACTGCAGCCACAGGTAAAACATTGTCTGTTCTTGCTAGGGCGAAGAGAATACAATGATGGTATTCAGAACAAGTAACGTTACTGGTAGCTTATAACATTTTTCCTTACCATTCAAGCTTTAAATCTATGTCAAACAGATCACAAAATATAGCACTACAACAAGATGAGATCTCTCATGTAACCAGTTATACATGAACCACGCATTTGCCATCATAGAAGAGTAGTGCCACCTGTCTTGCATGTTGATGCATACAATATTGGCTGCCTGCTTTTTCCTATGTTTGGAACTGTTTATTTTGTTATGAAGTCCTGTTTTCTATGAAAATTTAAAAGTTTCCAAGCTAGCTTCATGGCCAAGTGCATTAAGTGGTGTACTTTTGATCTTGCTACTGAAGTTCCTGGGTTAGAGTCCCCAACCTAGTCATGGGTGTTTTTTCTAAGTGTCCCTTCATCAATTTTATCTTATCATTCATCATCATCCTTGCAATTAGCCAAAAGTTACGCTAAGTATCAAAAATACATAAAAGCTATTGTTGTCAGAGGTAAGTTAACTTTTATTAGCAGCAATAGTGCCAACATTATGTTCAACACCGAGCATATTTGTTGTCTTCAAACATGCATTGAAATTTAATATCTATCTAATGAAGAAATAGCCTTCCTTTCTATTACAAAGATACATTTGGTTTCAGTTTAGTAACAATTTAGAGCTTTCACTAACACCTCCTTCTATTTCTTCTTGCATTTTAATGTAGCTTCCCTCAATCTTTTACGTACTCCTAGAAATATATTTTTTAAGTGTTTATCCATTTGTTCCATTGTAACACCTTTCAGAAGAAATTCTGAGACAGCCAGGTTAAAGGTTTACCATCTCAAAGAGTGTTGAACCATCAGTAAGATAGATGTCATCATTATTATTACAGTGGAACACTGATTTTACGTTCTCGGATTTTCCTACATCATACATTCAATCTTGATGATCCCAATATAGCAAAATGTTATAAAATTTTCCCTGACACATTTTCTTCTTGGTCTTTTGAAAAATGTAAAATTCAGGTTCCATTCTATAAATATGTGTGATTTTATCTAAATTACACAAGAAACTATCGTATGCCTTGTGCTGTTAAATTATTCACATTATATTTATAAACAGCACATAGATTAGTTTACAACAGAGAACAGTTCATCAGCCTTTTGTTTGTATCATCAAGCATAAGTGTCTAAAAAGGACCCTGTTATTATAAAATCAGTGTTGTAAATATACCTAGGTATAATGAATGATTTTATTTACTTTGTTTACCTCTTGATAATGTTCAAGAGGTTTAGTAAAGTGATATTTATACTAGTAGAAGATGGTTTCTTTATTATTCAGCGTCAAGAGAAGAATATGACAATATCAAAATTTTAATGATTTCACATTACCATGAAATGAGCTCTTAAAGTTGCTTAGAGATTGATATTTCAGAAAATAATCATGTGTACTGCAAAAGTATAGAAGCATTATTGTACCTTGTTATTAATGCTAATCTGTCATCTACTGTACTGCAATTTTTTCTATTATTCAAGTTACGGAACACAGAAAGTTTTATAAACCTTGAACTGTACTGTGAACCTGAGTCTTCTTACTACTATGAATCTTATCAATCTCTGTTAGATCCTTGGAGTAAGTTCTGGAAAAAAGCTCAAATTTCAGCTAGCAAAATATCTAAATTTTCATTATTACATCCACATTTGGGCATGCATTTACTGTTTCTAGTACTCTGGGGATGACAAATATGCACCTTCTCATGATTTTTTGGTAACCATAAGGTTTATATATATTGTGAAGAATATTTGAAATGAGCATGGCAAGAAACCTAGGTTCATCTCAGCAGGAAGTTGTTTAATAATGCAATAAGAGGTAAATGTATTAAATGGTATAGAAGTTTACTGCATCGTGGTGCTAATTAGGTCCTTTATAATGTTAAATAACATTATTCTTTTTCAGGCTTTACCTTTCAGGCAACGAGGATATGTGTAGTCCTCATTTATCAGCCATTTTTTATTTCTGTTGGTAGTGTTAGCAAGCCTCAGTGGTGTAGTTGGTCCGCCCTTCTCCCTGCTAAAGTGGCTCTGTGGCTCACCCAGACAGAAATCAATGAGTACCTGCGAGCAACCCTGGGGGGTAAAGGTTGCCGGAGCATGGTGCTGATCACACCTCCAAAATGGCCGAGATTGAGAATGTGTGGGCCCCAATCCCCACATCACCTTAATGTGCCTTCATGGCAACTCTACCTTTACCTATCTTTAGTGTTTATTTAGCAGAAACAATAAACAAGTCAACAATGCGATGAGACAGAAGATTTGTTGCTATTAGGAGTGGAGAGGGGACTGAATTCCGAAAAATTTGAATTCTTCAAATTCTTAATATTGGGCTGAGTCATTACTATTAGTACTTCTAGAGAAAGACAAAATCATGGCAAAGAAAATTAAAACCACAGCTTGTTTGTGCATATCCTCTGAATGGAGTGCTGTACAGAACCTTTTTAAAGATTTCCTAGGGCTTTGAGGCATTTCCCATGTGACATTGAGCATATAAAGGTTAAAGTAGTTAAAATTCTCCCACAGGATATTTGAACACATCACAGATTCCAAAATATAGAATAGAAGAGAAATTCATAAGAAATATGCCAATAATTACATTTGATCTTGGCAACAATTATATAAATTTATATTTTGAGTGTTTCAAGAGAATATGAACTAGTGATTAGCAGGGATCGAATTGGTTTAATGATAAATGTAATGCTCAACATTTATTTACCACCAAGATTACACATTAAAAATGCATTAGGAAAATTCTATTACAATTGGGAGTGTACAAGGGTCGTTCAAGGTTGACCGGGACTTTTATTTCTGCAGAGGAAATAGCAGAAGAAACACCAAACTATGTCAGTTTTTCAAAGTATTCTCCGTGCGCGCCGAGGCACCGTTGCCATCGTTCTGGCAGCTCCCGAATTCCTTTGGCGTAGAAAGAACTTGGTTGTTGTCGTAGCCACTGGAGGACATCGCTCCGCAGTGCTTCATCTGTCGTGAATTTCTTCCCTCCCAGATGGTCTTTAAGGGGTGAAAACAAATGATAATCACTGGGGGCTAAATCCGGACTGTAGGGGGGATGGGGCAGAACTTCCCAGCGCATGTCGGCCAGAGTTGTTGTCACATTGGCCGTGTGAGGGTGGGCATTGTCATGGAGAAGAATGACATTTCCAGACAACATCCCAGGTCTTTTCTTGCGAATGGACTTTCGTACAGCACCACTCAACAATGTGGAGTAATAAAGTAAAAAGGTAAAGTGTTCCCCTGTGCATAGCACCACGCCATGAAGGCGTATAGGGGGTGTGGGGGTAACGCCCCACACTTTCTTGATCCGGTCGTGAGTGGGGGTGATGTGATCAGCATCACGCCCCTGACCGCCTTTACCCCCCAGGGTTTCCCCCAGGTACCCATGTTATTCGACGCTGGGTGGGCGCCGGGGCCGCTTTCACCGTTAGAAAAGTTCCCGGATTTGAACCGGCCGGGGATCGAACCCGGGACCTTGAGCATGGTAGTCAGACGCGTTACCGACTGAGCCACCGCGGCCAAGTGGAGTAATACTGGGCATTAATCGTGATCCCTTTGTCCAGAAAATCCACATGGATAACGCCCTTCATGTCCCAGAAGACACTTGCCATGATCTTTCCAGCGGACGTGATGATGGATTGCAACAATTCATCACCTTCTGCTCGAAACCGATTCAGAAGCTGTTCACAGACCGTCCTGCGTGTCCACTTCTGATCGAATGTCAGCTGGCGGGGAACCCACCTTGCACAGATTTTGCGGAAGCGTAAGTGGTCGTGAATGATTGTCTCAACACTCCCGACACTGATATTCACCTCGGCAGCAATATCCCGCACTGTTACTCGCCGGTTCTCAAGAATCATTTGCTCAACACGTGCGATATTCACTAGTGTGACTGCAGTCGGGCGAATGTGTCCATGCGCATCATTTGTCACTAGCTCCCGTCCTTCGCGAAACTGCTGACACCATTCGTACACTCTTGTCCACGACATCGTTTGTTCACCATACTGTGCTTGCAATCGTCTGAAAATCTCAGCTGGTTTCACTTTCTCCTTCACGAGAAATTTGATTACACACCGCTGCTCCACAGCCACAGACACACTGCTTGCTGCCATGTTCGCTGCAACTGCTGCGCATGCGCGAAATACGTCATGCCGGTCACTAGTTACTCGCGAAGGAATATATTACGTCACCCGCACATTTCATCATGATCTGGCTATTCATCGATTTTTTACGTACGAAAATCCCGGTCAACCTTGAACGACCCTTATATTAAAGTAAAATTGAAACTTCTGTCATTAAGAGCATGTGTATGGGTTGGTGGCAAAGGGGTAATTGATGTTATTCTAAAATTATAAGTTCTACATGTATAATTTTATCTGTCAAAAGTAATTAGCTTTAATTATTATAATGGACTGATAATTACAAGTAGGACTGGTACAGATCACTGCAGGGACATGGTAATTTCAAACTGAAGAAGTGTTTCAGAAGAGAAAATGCCTTGCCCCTCTCCCCATGGAAAGAATCTTGTGGTCATAATTTTCCATCTAAACAGTGAGGTTTTAGAAATGAACGCAGATAACATACTACTTGCAGAACTGTTTTGAAATACTTGGTACATGATACCTTATGAGTATCGGATAAAAAATTCATGGTAATCCATCCTCATTAAATTGTGTATTAACTGAAAGCCTCAGATATGCTCTATAATAATAAAACCAATTATATTTCTTTAACATACTGTGAATTACATTCTTTACAATTTCAGAAAATCCATCTCCTGTACTTAATGAGAAGTGTAGAAGAATAAATAGCCTACCAAATGAAGTGAAAATGGATTCTGAAATGTCTCATCTTAGTAAATTCAATAGTAATGCAATAGAACGGAAGTTCTCCTCTGTAGTACCATTGGGTTACAACACGGAGAGCGTGTCTGGAGCCTCGTCGTTAGTCTCAGGAGAAGGGTCAGATCTTCCAAGCATTCAAAGCCTTGTTGGTTTCGATTGGCTGTTTGATCACACAGACAGTGAGCCTGAATCAGGTACTATTAAAGTATACACTATAATCATTTTTCATAACTTCATAAATAAGCATACAGTGGAACTCAGATTTTACATTCTTTGATGTTAAATTTTCCATTTTAAGTTTTCTCATTCTTGTCCCTTCAAGAATGCAAAATCAAGATTCTACTGTATATGCTTGTGTGTGCGCATACTGGAAGGCCTCTTTTGTAACTTGTAATTTGGTCTATTATCTTGTAATCTTAAGTTCCTGGGTTCAATCCACAGTGGGACACAAATTTTATGGTTCACATTCTGTGCAAACTTGCAGGTTGTGATTCATCAATTGTTTGTAGATGTAAAAATGTATATACTAAGGCGAACCTATATGATATTTTGGCCAATACCAATGAAGTAAAAATTACCAATACTGATAACCAGAGAACAGATTTATATGTAAATACATATTTGCATGAGAAGCTGAAATCAGTTATATTTTCTATTATCTTTGTGTGTCATGACTCGAAAAATTCAGTTTTTATTTTCCATATTTGTACATATATTAGGTTTTGGCTCATATTTTACATATTTGAGTTATTTTTACATATTATTTCCATATTTCAGAACATTTCTCAACATATACTCCATATTCGCGCAATAACAACATGTGACCTAAAGAGTTGGATGAATTGCTTGCGAATAACTGACAAATTTGAAATACTGTCCCATTACTTCTTACGATAATGAATGCAGTTTTAGTCAATATAAATCCATCTTAAGAGACAAAAGAAGGAAATTCACATTCGAACACTTACCTCAAAATTTTGTTATTCATTATTTTTGAAACTGAAAATGAAAACACATTTTTTGTTTCGTGAAATTTCGTATTTATGCGTTGCACAATTTAATGGTTATTTCAGATTAATTTTGAAGACTCTGTCTTCATTCACTAAGTGTACAGCGTCTGGAGTGGAGATGGTACTGTGTCACTGCTTTGTTAGTTCCTGGGCAGCGGTAGTTGCATTGTCTCCCATTTGGCGGCGCTGGCATGTGTTTCCTGGCTTGCATCGTCTGCTGTGCTTTCTGCTTTCTGTTGTCAGGTGGCATTGCCGGGTGGTGGTTGGGTGCTGGGCTGTCTGCATTGTCGTGCTGCTCGGTGTGTTGCAGTTCCTGTTCCTCGTGTGGCTGTAGGGAGGACGAGTAGGTGCACCAGATTACACCACACCGAGCAGCACGACAATACAGACAGCTCAGCCCCCCAACCACCACCTGGCAATGCCACCTGACAGCAGAAAGCACTGCAGACGACGCAAGCCAGAAAACACATGCCAGCACCTTCAAATGGGAGAAAATGCAACTACCGCTGCCCGGGAACTAAGAAAGCAGTGACACAGTACCATCTCCGCTCCAGATGCTGTATCCTTAGTGAATGAAGACAGAGAAATAACCATGAAATTGTGCAACACGGAAATACGAAATTTCACGTAATTAATTCGCAAACTGCATTTACAGCATCCATCATGAACAATTTTTGTTTTTTTTACAATGAATGTCAATGTAAACGTACTGTATTTTTTGAAGCTAGTGTAGTGTCTTATATTATTAGAAAGGTAAATTTTTACAATTTTAACTCCATATTTTGGTGAAAATAACTAAATATGTATTTACATATTTAGCACATTTTTACTACATATGAATTCATTCCCTGTTGATGGCTGATATTTTACCAATCTGACATCAAGTTCCAAATGGTCCTTGAACAACCTGAATAGTTCATTGCCCTCCATGTATGTTAGCAGGTGACTGCAGTGCAAAGGAAGCTGCTATTTAGACATTTACTTGTAAAAAAAAAACTAGGCATGTATGTAGATTGTGTTTATATCCATAAAAATTATCACACAATGGCAGAATATTGCACTAATTATAACATATTTGTAGATATAACAGATTGGTAAAATTATTGTTAATTTTACTGATAACTCATTGCACCAATTGGCTGATACCAGTAGAATAACACTTAATCTGTCCCATCCCTAATACCAGGTGTTCTGCATGTTTCCATGCAGAACAGGTAGATTGGTTTTACGTGGGACACCCAGTATATACTAAATATGTTTTTTTTTTTATCTTTTGAAAGAAATGCACAGCTGCCTGAGCAACAGTGTGTGTGTGTTTAAGTAGTATATTCACAATGTCGCCTCCTCACTTTCATATAGTACACCCTGCACTACATATTGCAAACTAATGAGGATCTGCCATCTGACTCTCAACCAGTATAATCCTCTGTGGAGCTTGGGTTCTTTCCTGTCCGTATATGTTTGTGATTGTCCCTTCATCCATCAAATCATCATTCATCCTCATCATAATAGTAGCAACAATTTATTTTCAAACGATACAAAAGAGACACCGTTGTGAAACTTTTACAGCCTTCGATGTAGTCACTTGTTGCCAGTGATGTGGAAGTTATCGTATTTCTGTAGCAGTGCCTGTTCTGTTGATGGTTTGAATGAAGCAGTCTACTGCCTGAAGAATCTCTGGAACAGTTCAAGAGCTTCATCTTAGGGATCAAATCAAAGTTACAGGCGCTGGTAGAGCATCTGCAAGCCCCATTGAGCTAACAAATCAGCCACAGGTTGCACTTCATGCACCCGAGCATTGTCCTGCAAAATGATGGGAGAATTTCGTAGAAAATGTCCCGTCTTCTTTCACAATGCAGGTTGCAGGTTATGTTCCAAAAATGAACAGTAATACTGCACATTGACAGTCTGTCCTGGAGATACGGTGAGAATCAGCAGAACTGTCACATTACTGGGGTTGTGACTGACTTTAAGACTGCCAACTCCAATGATACTCTTATTCCTCTAGTCACTGTGCATGCACCTAGTGTTGGAAGGAAGAGTCCATTTACTTGGAGGTAGGTTAGATATCAAACTAACATGTGGTATAAGTGAGAAGCTCTGTTTCTGTTTCATACAGCAGTGTTGCCACTATAATATTTCCAACCCATGTACAAGTGAAACATGAAGTAGGTATGGGACAGATTAATCGGTACTCTATCAGTATTGGCCAATATAGGCATATCAGTGTATCGGTTTATTGGTATAATTACCGATTATTTTACTGATCCGACATATCTTTGAATATCTTATAATTTAGTGCAAAATTCTGCCATTTGGTTATAATTTTTATTTATAATCTCCATGCTCTAGTTTTTAAAAAGTAAATATACAACTTCTTTTGCATTGCAGTCACCCGGAAGCACACATTTATTAAGGAGGCTCTATTCAGGTTCTTCAAGAACCATTTGGAATTTTATATCATATTGGTAGAATATCGGTTACCAGTATCTGCAAATTTTATATCTGTACTTTATCGGTATCAGCCAAAATTTCATATTTGCCTATCCCTAATATAAAGTATAGATGAACTGATATGAATATTTTTCCAGTATAAATCACCAATACTGATAAACAGTGTTGCACTGTTCTGATGTAAAGTAGCAAACATTTCACTCATAACTTGAATGATTCCATCACTTCAGCATATGAATTTGGATAGGAAAAAGTAGCTGCATATTAAAATTTTAATTTACAAAATTAGTTTTCATTAATTAATATTTATATTCATAAAAATGGTAATAGCTGAATTGCATACTCACTTATAGAAATATTAGATCTGTAAAATTAGCAACAAGCCACGTGCTTGTATCTGAACAAAATTTTCATTTCTAGGAGACTGAATTTTTTTTCTGTGGAATATATTCTTCCTTGAATAAGACGTTTACATGTTGATGTACTCTAACCTCCATGCTAGTCCTGGGTTCTAATGCTGCCCTGGTCATTCTGTCATCAATTTTATCCTATCATTACTCATCCTCATCTTTGCGATTAACCAAAAGTGTCAGAAAAGTGAAGTAAAGTAAACCAAATCAATCAGTCGATGAACATTTGGTTCACTTTTAAGATTACATTATGGATACACATGTTTCAAGGATGAAGAGGCAAAATTTATATTCATAGTTACTTAGATCAGTGAAACCTTGATTTTACATTTTTCAGGGAACCAAGCCTAAAAGGTGTAAAATGCAAGAAAACGTTATACAATTTTGCATTGTTTACTTTGTTTAGACCATAATGATCAAATGTATAATACAAGAAAATGTGAAAACTGTGAAAGTAAAGTTGGGTTTTCCACTTTACTTGCTTCAGGAATATTAACAAAACTTATGATTTTGTAATTACATTTGTTGTTTTGTTTATTTCTAGGAGCAAAAGGTAAAGATACAGATTCTGGGAGCTCAGCAACAGTTAGCCTAGAGAACGAAGTTGTGAAATTGTTACCAGATGGAAGTTTGCCTAAAGTTCCTCCACTAGAACCTCCAAAAAGTCAAGGAGCTATTCCTAAACGAAGGCCTACCCAAAATGCCACATACCTGAGTACAGGTATGCAGTAGATTTACACATCATAGTTGACTTTTCAGTATAATGCTCATATTCAAAAAGCTACACTATGATTATTCCCTGAAAATTTGTATACAGGTAGTTTGGTTTTAACTCATCCATTCACGTAACCATTGTTCCATTCTGTAAGGGGAGAGTAGCAGCCATTATCTGCTTATGAGCACTCTTAGATATTTTTTTCTATCCTGTATGTTGCATTTTTGATGAATTTTGATCATTTTAACTTGTAACGATTCTTGTGTATAAGACTCGTTCTTATTGAAAAAAGGATCCAGATTGATCTGAAAATTAGGAAAAACCCACATAAAGTACATATTGTGACTCAAAACTTTTTGATATTGTCTCTTAAAACTTAGTTACTAATGTAGAATTAGTAGGGGCATGCATATTTCGTTTTTGATGAAAAAACGAAATTTGAAAAAACACATTGTAGTGTTAATTTTTCATGTTTTTGAAAGGTGTGAGGTGCATTTTGTGACCGTATTTTGTCACGAAATAATGTGAAATGAAGTGCAAAAAGCGAAATTAACTCTTAAACACGAAATTCAGAGTTTATTCACCGACGCAACACCTTCTGAGGTCTGAATTATCCTGAGAGTTATGCAATTCCCGGAAAATTCATTAATTCTGCTGTTAATATTGGAGAATCAAAAATGGACTCCTTTACACAGAAATAAACTTAATACTCTGATATAAACTTAATACTCTTGATAACTACATAAATGTGCTATTAGAAGTGAAATGATAATTCTGTGGAATAAGTGTAGTTTTTAAATGAAATTTAGGATTATTTTCACAATTTTAAAACCAATATGTCTTTTTATATACCACTTTTCATCCATTTTTTCACCGCTATAACACCGATATTTTATTTTATTTACCGCTTTGGAACCTGAAATTGACTCAGTTTTTGTTCAGAAATTTTGCTTTTTTATTTACCAAAAATATGTGCCTCTAAGAATTAGTAATACTTAAATAATCTATTAATATGTTATTACTATTTATAGGTCACGGTTAAGACTAAGGTAAAAAATCACTGTTTTGAATATGAAGTGAAAGTTTTAGACAGTTGGAAAATCTTGCTATTATTCTTGTGTCATGGGGAGAGCTCATGTATAGCATATTTATAGAAATACTGTATAAGCAAATTTATAGAATTTTATTTGATTGACCATTTTTTCTATTCCTAAACTACAGGGTGATTTACATAAAGCTGACACATATGTGATTTAAAGTAACCTACCAACAAATTATTACAGTGGAACATTGATTTTACGTTTTTCAGGGCACCAAGCTGAAAAAACTTAATATGCAGGAAAATGTAAAATCGAGGAAAATTGGGGTTCCACTGTACATTTGAATTGTAACATAGATATGGGAATTTAATATCAATATATGCTGAAAATGTCCTCCATCCTCCTGAAAGCACAGCTAGACAGACAGCTCTTTCCATGTTCCTGGACTTTTGTTGGAGTATGCAGTTGTCATTCATTACAAGTGATTTCGTTTGTGAAGTTCTCCTTCAATTCGTCCAATCTCCAAGCATGTACCCCTGCAGGAAAAAATGTGGCGTGTCAAACCAGGTTATCTCAATGACCATATGTTTCAGGAAATTATCCAATCCTCAAACAAACTTTGGATCTGCCAAGGACTCATTTGATGGATGGCACAGACACAATCCTGTTGAAAATTTATTGCTTGTGCTGCATCTTCACAACTGAGGCAATATTGCGACGACAATAGCTACAATATCTGACACATCTTCAAACTCCCTTGAGAATATGTTAATCTCTCAGATGTAAAACTAACGCAGAACAATACAATGCATTCCTGTTCAAATAAATGAGTGTTATGTGAATTACCCTGTATTAGCGGACACTAACCACAATCTACTAATTAATCATTGTGCCAATGTGTACAGTTTCCAGTACATATGAGATTACTGAGTGAATACATATATGATTATTAAACTTGACTTGTATTGTATTGAAAAAGTGTTTGTGTTAACAATGTTTCTTCAGCACTTTTAATGAATGTATTTTTTGTCCTAATTAGGCAGGCAGAGTGAAGAGTCTTCTCTGTCCAGTCAGCATGCAACTCCAAACCTTGTTGTAGGTGTGCTACTAAAGAGTGAAACTGACCACAGAAGATCACGAAAACGCTCCAGTGAAAGAGAACGTATGTACATTGGTTTCCTTTTGGTAGTTGTAATAGTTATAATAACTTATTACTAAGTACGTTTGTGGGCATTGGATACCAGGTATTCCTGCTTTATTACAGAATCAATGAACAGTCTAACATCCCCCCCCCCCCCACACACACACACAGAAAAGACTGAGGTTGTCTACCAAACAGGAATACTGAGAATTAAGTGTAGATTTTTGTAACTTAAATTGCACATGATTTTTTTATGTGTGAAAAAATATTATACAGTGAAACTTGTGATTTTATACTTTTCAGGAAATGACTGGAAAACTTAAAATAAATATAAACTTTATATCAATAAATGTATATAAAATAAAAATCCAGGGTAATTTTTTAACATTTTGTTCTATTCGGAACAAGATGGTTGAATGTATAATGTGGGAAAATGTAAAATCAAGGTTCCACTGCATTTATTTTAAAATACACTTTTTGACAAGGTTTGTAGTATTACTTTCAGATGTAGTGTTATGCCCACTTTATTGTAGAGAATACAAGAAGGGGAGGGGGATAATTGCTAGTTACTCTCTTCTGAATGAACAATTTATTATTGCAGTGGAACCTCGATATTACATCCGTGTATTTACATTTTCCTGAATTATACATTGTCTGAATGTTCTCATATAACAAAATGCTATAAATATTTCTTTCCGGATTTTACATTTTCCTGCATTTTAGTTATTTCACCTGAAAATCATAAAATCAAGGTTCCACTATCCTTGGATTTCCTGATTTCATGGTTAAGATTTATTTTGTTGCTTGTATATAATAATGCATTGTTCTCCGACATAGAAAAGTACATTCTAAGATTGAGCCAATACCAATGCCAATGTATCGACATGGTGCAATGCCAATGGTATCCTTATCAGAAAGTATTAATTCGATTTTATTTACTAATACTGGCTGATACTTTCTCATGACATTTTGGTCTCTCGTTGTGTGTGTAAAAATGCTGCACAACACTTTTCAAATGTCTAATTATCCTGCAAGTTATTTAAAATTAAAAGTTTTATTAAGCACAAAGATACATAACAGGTATTTTAATATGACAGTAAAGAACTTCTTATGTCATGTGCCAGCAATATACTTGTAAAAACAACACAAAACATGCAAACAGCACGATAAGACACTTGAAGAGTTTGTCCAAGCTTTCGATTCCATCTCAGAATCATCACCAGGGCTGGTCGAGAGACTGCAGATGTGGTTGAGGTTCCAAAGTGTCTTATTGTGCTGTTTGTGTGTTTTATACTGTTTTTAACAAGGTATTTTACTGTTATTATCTTGAGTATTTTAAAGCAGTGGAATACTTATCCAGTAATATGAATCAGTATTTTGAACAATTTTGCGATGCTACAATTTTCAAGCATCGTATCTGTATCAGCAGGAACTGGCAAGAGTGGAAGCATTGGTTCAAACTGGTATCGGCTCTAATTCTGAACCGTTGAAATCAACCCTCCCCCAAAAATTAAAAAACTTAAGTTTCTTATTTTGTCAGAAATTAAATGCATATTTTCCCCTACACATCTGCATTGGTTTAGAACTAAAATAATGCTCTCCATTTCAGATCCTTCAGATATGTCAGAAGAGGTTTCATTGAGGTTGCCTAGGCAGTTGAAAGAAGTTCGTCTAGAGGGCTTGGAGTGTTTAGTTCCGTATAGTTCTCACAGGCTTTCCATCCAGAGGCGGAGACACCAGGCTGGCAATGTAAACACAAGTGACATTAGAATGAACAACAACAACAACATAGCTTCCATTACGAGTAATAACAATTGTGTTGTTTCTTCAAATAATAACAATGAAGCCTCTTCGTCTGGTTCAAACAATGAACTTAGCTCACTTCTACCTGTAACGTTAGGAAATCAGATGCTTCCTGGTGCGGTGGAGTCAACAGAAATAGTACAACACAATGTTTGCATGCAAGAAGAGACTAGATCAAATTGTGCAAGACACAAGAGACCTAGGAGGTCGGGAAGATCTCAGAGATCGTCTAGCGGAGGGAGGGACTCAACTGTACCGCTTGCAGCATTGGCCACAACAATATCAGGTCCTGGAACTCACATTGCTACCTCCCATGATGATACCACCGAGGGAGCTGTCCATTATTTTCATGATGAACATGGAAACTGGTTCACGTACACTTTCGATGAGAAGGGTAGCGGAACTGCAACTAGTGTGGTACCTGTTGCGAACAGTAAATTGTTGCACACACTTTTAAAATCCACAAACCAAAGTGACCATCATAAAGGTGCTGACGATTCGTCAAGTAACTCGTCCATTTCTTCCCATTCTGGTATAACTGTGATTCTCGATAGTCCTGCAGTCATGTGCCCTCCTTCGAAAAGTGTGTCCCTGCTACCTTCAGCTCAGCCAAACATTGGGTTCTACATACTAGAAGCAAGTGCGGTAGCAACACCTCGGAATGCTAGAAGTCCCATACACAGGTTAGGCAGTAGTTTTACAGAAAGGAATCGGGTGACTGGCCAACCCCCTGCCGTTACCTCGGAATCCCATGCCGTGATCGCACCATCAAGTTCTCAAGGGGAAACGGACACTGATATCACATCATCAAGAAATAAATTTAGATTTGACGAAAGACCAAAGCCAAAGCATTACTACAAATTCTCCATAGCTCTGTGTGGATCTATTAAAGTGCGATTTGACCGGTTAGCACTTCTAGCATTATTAGATCGAAATGTAACTTGTGGAGAAAACTTCATGGTTATACTTTTGGCAGTCTTGGTGGCAGTGTTCGGCTCTCTCTTATTATATTTAGAATTTTTTCAAGACATATTTGTGTTTGTATTTTGTTTTGTGATAGCAAGTTGCCAATATTCCTTACTTAAAAGTGTGCAGCCTGATTCGGCCTCTCCGACACATGGATATAATAAGATAGTATCACTTAGCAGACCTGTGTACTTTTGTTTGTGCAGTGTGATTGTTCTGGCACTACATTTCAGTTTGGTGAATGAAGCGTATCATACAGCCTTTACGTTATACGGTATGTATTTTACTAACAAAGAACTTGTTAAAATGGCAAGGGACGTTATGCTTATTTTTTTACTGTGTTTCCCAGTTGTATTCAGTCTTGGTCTCTTCCCTCAAGTAAACACCTTCACGATGTATGTACTAGAACAAATTGACATGCATGTATTTGGAGGAAATGCTACTTCCAGCTTGTTAGCCTCGTTGAGCTGTGCCGTACGAAGTGTTTTGGCTGTTGGATTATTGTACGGTTTTGCATATGGTGCTCTAAGTGAACCAAAATCATCGCAGCATATTTTATTCTCGATCTTTTGCGGTCTTCTTGTAGCAGTGTCTTATCATTTAAGTCGATGTGCAAGTGATCCTAGTGCAATATGGTTTATCATCAAGAACCATGTGTGGCCTGAAGATGAAGGAAATGAAACCAGGACAGAAAAGGAAGAATTAATAGATCCATTACCCCAAAAACTGCAAAACACAGTGAATTCAAGATTAAAATCCGATTTGATTTTGTGTACGTTGCTAACAATTTTTGTATTTGGAGTGCACTGCAGTACAGTATTTACAGCTTTACAGCCTCAATTAAACCACATTTTGTGGATTATTGCAGGCATATTTGGTTTCATAATCCATTACATCATTCCTCACTTGCGGAAACAATTACCCTGGTTGTGTTTTTCACATCCACTGTTCAAACCCCACGAATACAATCAGTTTGAAGTGCGAGATGCAGCAAGGGTGATGTGGTTTGAGAAAATATATGTGGTGCTCTGTTTTCTGGAAAGAAACATTCTATACCCTGCACTTTTTTTAGGTGCCTTAACAGAATATTCCCCCAAAATAGTTATCAAGTTTGGTATCATTGGTGGATCTATTGTTGTGACTATATGTGGGCTGAAGTGCTTGAGAAGCTCGTTCTCAAATGCCTCTCAGCAATATCTTGTAGTGATTTTTACATATCTTTTTTTTAACATAGACTATGGCTCTGCATCTGAAACGTTCCTAATTGATTATTTTATTATGGGCATTATTTTTCAAAAGGTTTATGAATTCCTATTGAAGATTCAGTTTATAGTTACGTACATTGCACCGTGGCAGATTACCTGGGGGTCTGCATTCCATGCATTTGCCCAGCCCTTCAGTGTTCCGCATTCAGCTATGCTGTTTCTTCAGGCTGCAATATCTGCTATTCTTTCAACCCCTCTCAATCCCTTCCTTGGAAGTGCCATTTTTTTAACCTCATATGTTCGTCCAGTGAAATTTTGGGAAAGAGACTACAACACGAAGAGAGTGGATCATTCAAACACTCGGCTGTCATCTCATCTAGAGAGGAACCTGGGAGCAGATGATAATAACCTCAACTCAATCTTCTACGAACATCTTACCAGATCTCTTCAGCATTCATTATGTGGAGATCTCATTTTGGGTAAGTTAATACTTGCATTTTTATAAAATAGAAAATAGGGATATGATAGATTAAGTCATTCAATAAGAATTCTGCACCATAGACCAAATGATAAAATTGACTGTGTTTGTGGTGTATGGGACTGACTGGATAGATACACTGTTTCTGGAACAACAAATTGGTTGCAGAGGACCCAATGAATGGGCCCCACACACTGGATTTAAATCAGGTGTTTTTTTCCTGATGGTATCTGAAATCCCTGGGTACAGCATGAAAATTTATGATCTGGCCTACGTCCACACCAGAATCTAGGACAAATGCCACACCATAGATCCAGATGTTGCTCATGTGATCAGCAACCTGCAATTCTACCTACATACCTGTGTGTAACTCAACAGGGGACATATTAAACAAATACTGTGATTTAACCCATAGTGCGGGACTTTTTGAACATCTTGTACAATGTAGGTCTATCAGTAAATTTGCTGATAATTTTATGTGCCTGTTATTTCTGTAAATAGTCTATTTATAATGTGAATATGCCTTTGTGTTATAAATATCAATACACAATTAGTAAGTTTTCACACTTTCACACTGTAATTAACACATTAGGTCACATGCTGATCAGCTGCTCATATGCAGGTGATACCAGGACCCATATCTTGGTAGTGCAGCCTGCCATGACCATTTACGCTGATACCGTATTACCATCCTGGCAATAGGAAAGTTACCACGAGGCTTGAATTTGTTTTATGTAGAAGGAGTCTTAATCTCATGCCAATTTTTCAGATACCATTTTGTTGTTTTATTCCAGTTTTGTATTTTTAAATTTAAAACAATACAAGCTAGTAATGTAAATCACTAATTTATTTTTAAAAATAGAACTTAACGTTGTTTTTTTAAAAAATGTTGCTTTGAAGGACATCACAGAAAATATAGCATAAGTAGCAGGTATGAAAAATTATCGGAACTCCTGAATTTAACAATTCATAAGTTATACATTAGTAATGGAGAATGATATATGAAGAGGTAAAAATAAATTATACAGTCAACTCTCGATTCTACGACCCCGGGTATAACGACCCTCTCGAAGTAACGACCCTTTTCCCGGGAACCGTGAAAAATTTAGAAAAAATTAGAAAAATTTGGAAAAAAAAAGTTGAAAAATTGAAGGAAATCGGCCGAAAAATGCGTTGTTTTTTCCTCCACTCATTCCCTTTACGAGCGCTCTACCGCTCACAATTAGGTCTGAACTAAAAATAGACACCACCACACCATGCTTGAGTGATATCCAATAGCACTTGACCTCTGCCCTCCCCTCCCTCAAGCGCACCAATGTTACACCACACCCGACGGCCGCTACCCAACGCGCCAGGCTTGCTCTTGGATACGCGAGAAAAGAAAATCGAATGTGCTTGGATGTTATTTTAAATCGACTTGACTTGTTTCCTTGTCCTAAGAGCTGCTTAAAACTCGCGGAGGAGGGGGGAGGAGCAGCCTGAAATGACTGCTGGACTTGCAGACTTTGCCAATGTGTATGGCAGGTCAAGCTCTTTCATCGATAAATACACCACCTTGAGAGATAAGATCGCAGGAATGTTCGAAAATACAGATGATTGGCGCCTGGAAGTCTGGCCCATCTGTCCAGCTCTGACCTAGAGTTCAGCAGGTTCCCGTGAGTGAGTAACTCTCGGCCTTGTAGACGGCAACTTCCGGTAACAGCTATCATTCAAAACGTGTTCTTTGTTCCCTGCAACACTTCATAAAAAGCGAAACTTTTAGATAATCAAAACCACATTGGTGAACTAAAGATCGTCAAGCCGCTTAATGCGTTGTCATCCAGGTTTCCATAAAAGTTTACTTCGATCTTACGTGCATCATAATCCCACTACATACGTTTTCCTAATTGGGTCGATGTCGTAATATCTGCCAAAAAAGTGTTCCGTTGGCTGACTGACTTCTCCCACCTTTCATGTCAGCAAACGTGGGGGGGGGGGGGGGTGATGCAGATTGTTTCAGCCCCGATTTTCTTGCTGATGCGGGCTGATTACAGGCGAGGGTGGAAAATGACCCACCCCTCTTCCTTTCCTTTGACGTCTAAAATGGGACAACCAGTTCTGGATATATTCTTGAAACGAACAAAAACCATAGAACAAGTAATAAAAAAATGTGACCCAACTCCCTTTCCCCAGCTCATTCTCCGCCACTGGTGTGCACGGCAATGTTGATAATTGCAGAATTGTTTTTTTTTTTTTTTAATGCTGTTGTCTGCATAGGAAATATTGCCCCTATTATTGTCTGCTGCATGGTAAAAGGTAAAGCAAGGGTCATTTCTTTCTTCCTTACACTGCTGTTAAAAGTTCCGTCTTTGACAGTTGCGTTGTCTTTAAAATGCTGGGATTATTCTCTTCTGCCACCTGTTGCTCTAACTTCCAGCCGGTCTCTTTGTTTTTACTATGCAGCTGGCGCCAGTGTTTTGTCTAGCATCTGCAAAGCTGTCCCTTGCCGATAACAGCCGATAACAGTGATGACTCATCCAGCGTGAAGAGAAAGGTTATTGTTTTGAATCTTGCAAAGCTGTTTTGATTTGACGATAACGAAATTCGATCTCCAGAAAGGAAATCAAGAGTTAAAATAACTTCATGTTCTGCGCCTTCTGATAATTTGCATCCGCATTTTTTTTTCAGAACCATTCATGTGGAGGGGGAAAAAAAGAGTTCAATGTAGGAATGGTCGCTGAGACCGATTAAAAAGACATTATTCAAGGGGAAAACGTTTGGAGGGGTGGGTGTTTGACATCGAGAATACTCCTAAATCCAACATTCAATCGTCCATTAACCTGAGAGTAAATAACGATCTACCATTTTGACATGTGAAAATGCGCAATTTCATAAAGCTTGTTTTCAGTTCATTTTATGCTGATGGGCTAATCGGGACTAAATATACAGTTTAAAGTGAAATTCAATTCCAAACCCGAATGATTACACTGATCGGCATGAAAATCCTCCCACGAGGATGAAAGGGTGTACCTTATAGATTTCGAGTCGCTGATTACGATTATCGCATTGAAAAAGTTCCAGCACGTAAGGTTTTTTTTTTTTTGAGGGGGCATTTTCCATAAAAATTTACCGAAAAATTGTATTTTTTATGCTTGGAATGCATAATTGTGTATTTTTACCTCAATCCAAGAATTGTTACTATATCCTAGGAACATTCTTTCCCCTGCCCCCACAACCCCCCCCCCCCCGCGAAATAGAAAAAATCCAATTACACCCCACCCACTCAAAAAAAAAACAGTGAATTCTGCCACAACACACATTTTTTTGAGAATTCCAGATAAATGTCAAAACAAAAATGTGAATAATATTGCATTTTAACATTACTGCTGGAAGAAATATTTTCACGATGTCCCATGAGCCATAAGTGACTGGCTCTAAAATGAATGGTATCTAACAGTTTTAAACTATGTGTGACAGGCTTATTTGTGTACATTGAAGTTCAACGTTTTATTTTCGTTACACTATTCTTACACTGTCACCTCGGCTTCCTTCAAGGTAAAAGGATCAACTTGTGATCATTCGTTGGCACCCCCTTGTCTAAACGACAAACAGGATGTGGCTGGGAAAAGGTGCCAAGACATCCACCTCGTTGTCCCATGAAGCAGATATTTTACTTCCGAGGTGATCGTGGTGTAAGAGAGTCGCGTTACTCTGTGTCTGTTTATATCGTTAAGGAAAAATATTTCTGCGTGAAATATTGACATTTGTGTTAAACCAACATGCCACGAACTTGCAAAAACTCGGTAGATTCATTCTGCTACATATGTGGGGAAGTGGTCTTCAAGGGGCAAAGTAGGGCATTGACACCGTTCCTAAAGACAGCGTACCACCTGTACTTTGGGTGTAAAGTCGGCGACCAGGATCGCGATTGGGCTCCCAAACAAAGTTGTAACTCGTGTGCGCATACTCTAAAAGGATGGTTAAAAGGTAAACATAAATCGATACCATTCGCTTACCTATGGTTTGGCTCGAGCCCCGGGATCATGTTGCAGACTGTTACTTCTGCCTGACCAATATTACAGGTTTCTGTAAAGGCACGAAGCATAAAATACAGTATCCTGACTTGGATTCCGCGAGGAGACCTCTCCCACATGATGTTGTTCTGCCTGTACCCGTACCACCAGACTCATACACACTGAGCAGTGTTTCATCCGACGAAGAACCTGGATGTTGTACAATCTTCGAGTACGCATTCAGATATCAATTACGCCCCAGTGTCTGACACTAAGGAACCACATGTGATAAGTCAGGAAGAACTGAATGATCTGATCAGAGACTTAAACCTTCCGAAGACCAAGGCCCTTTTGCTTGCATCACGACTTCAACAATGGAATCTACTTGACCGAGATGTGAATATATCGATGTACAGAAAAAGAGAGGTGATCCTAGTTCCTAATTTTACAAAGGATGGTGATTTGGTGTATTGCAGTGACATTCCGTCGCTTATGGAACAACTGAAATTTGACTACATCACTGAAGACTATAGACTGTTCGTATATTCGTCGCGGACTAGCCTGATGGCAGAGTTACTACACAATTGCAATTAATATCCTGCCTACCCTGTTGCTCATGCTGTGCATATGAAAGAAACATACGAGAACATGCGGAACCTACTACAGAAATTAAATTACGAACAGTTTAAGTGGAGTGTATGTGCTGACCTTAAGGTTATTGCCATCCTCACCGGTTTACAAGGAGGTTACACCAAACACTGCTGTTTCTTGTGTTACTTAGACAGTCGAGCCAAAGAGCAGTACACCATCACAAAATGGCCACCAAGGAACCAACTGGTCCCAGGAGAGATGAATGTGGCTAATGAACCTCTTGTGGATCCGGAGAAAGTATTCTTACCACCTCTCCATATAAAATTAGGTCTAATGAAGGTATTTGTCAAAGCCCTGAAGCGAGATGGTGAAGCATTTACTCATATCAGAAAACTGTTCCCAAGACTTAGCGAGGCCAAGGTGAAAAAAGGTGTTTATACAGGGTCTCAAATCAGAGACGTTTTGAAGGATCCTGCATTTCTTTCTAAGCTGAGTGATGTGGAACGTGAGGCTAGGGAGGCCTTTCGAGACGTGTGCAGTAATTTTCTCGGGAATCATAAGTCACCTAATTACGAAGACATTGTGGGCAGGTTAATTACTTCATATCATACCATGGGGTGTAATATGTCCCTCAAGTTACATTTCCTGCATTGTCACTTGGACTTCTTCCCTCAACAGTACAGCTTGGGGGAGGTCTCCGACGAAGACGGTGAAAGGTTTCATCAACAAATAGCTACCATGGAGAGGCACTACAGTGGGAAATGGAGTGTGAATATGTTGGCCAACTTCTGTTGGAATGCGACATGCGAGACACCCTGTACAAATTACAAGATGAGCAGGAACACCAATTGACATGCAAATGTTGAACTTTTACTCTTTATATAGTTGTATCTGCTTGTTTTATATTGAAATTCTGATGATAGCATGCAATTTTATATGGGGGGAGAATAGCACCTTTGCGTGGTAATTGAAACCCGCCCCCAACCCCTCCCTCAAAACTGGTACATCTTGGAGAAAAACGGGTTGCGGATTCGAACTCAGGAGCTCGAAATCTATAAGAATCACCTAATTTGGTTCATGGGAGCGACAAAAAGTTTAATTTTGCCGAACAGTGTTATCGACTGCCACGCTGTTTAATGACGTGTCCTAGAATACGCATTGGGTGAAAACAGATCGCAAGTTGCACGTTTCCTTTTTCACGCTGGATTACAATGCAAGTCAAGGAAGGAGTTTGGACTGCTCCCTTTAATGGGGAAGGAGGGAGAATGAAGTTGGTTGAAGCAAAGAAAAGTGACTTTTTTTACGATGTATTTTACACAGCCGAACCAGAACGAAAATTACAGCCCTGCCTTTATTTTTTTTTTGTCTGGTACCTAGAGACAACCTGTGTTGTTTCTCCCGAGAGATCTAATCTTACCAGTTAATCTTGTAACAGACAATGCTCCAGTGAACCTGTATAAAATCCAACATTCATTCTGCCCGATTATCTCCCGACTTTTGCTGGCACCAGTCTGACTGGTGTCAAGATTCTTCAAGTTTCGCTTGCAATAAGCGAGAGATTGTTTTCCTTTCCATTGGTTTCAGTGCACACGGGTTTCTCAGGAACTAGAATTGTAAGAATTTACTGGAAAAGCAACGACTGTGCACAATTGAAACAAAGTAACATTATTATAAATTCTCGTTTGTGAAAACTTTTTCATGTTCTATTTTCCTTCTCACAACACGCATCCTGTGCATAACAGGTTGTATAACTACCAGGATAAATGGTGTTACCATCTCCTAGGCATCTTTCTGTCCGTTTCAGCTCCCTTTAAGCTGAAAATTGGTGCAAATTCCAATAACGACCCCTTCGAAATAACGACCCTTTTCCCGGGAACTGTGAAAGGTCGTTGAATCGAGAGTTGACTGTACTTACGGGTTCCACATTTCCTTGGTACCTCTTGCCATATTTTAATTTGAAGTTCACACTCTGCATGCTGCTGCTCTCAAAAGTGCTACATGCTCAATCATAGCAGATATCAACATATGTTTTAAATCATCACTCATAATATACTTCTAGTTAAAATAATGTGCTTGAGAAACAGTTTTGCCTGTAATGAAGGAATTGTTTACAACAGAGGTGTCCAAACTGTTTTCTATGCGTGTCCAGTAACCAAAAATAAATTGTTTGTGGGTGCCATTACATTATGTATTTTCAAAGGGCTCGCAATGCAATGGAGAGAATTACAGTTGAGAGTGAGAGGATTGACCTTGAAAGAGCCAATTGCAGATTTCAGGATGTGTTGGTTGTTGTGCCGAAATTTAAAAATAATAATAGCAAAGAAAGCTGCTACCTGCACTGTAAGCACTGCTGTTGTAGGGTAAATGCTCTGTGTCATATCCATGTGTTTGTTTTATCTCCTAACATCCATATTCATAGCTCGATGATGTCCTTTGCCAAGCTGCAACATAAGTATACCCCTAGATGTTTGAGCCTGTGTATTGCTTGATAGTGTGAAGATTTAATTTAGGACATAATATCCTTGTCAGGTTTTGTTCAGAAAAAACTGAAGCTATTCTTCAATTGCAACTTAACAGTCTCTTATTATGATGCTTTTGTTCTATTATTGCATGAGTTATTTGTACATAAAGCAAAGGACTGGCAAAGTTTGTTCCAAGTCCACTTATGCGCAGATAGGCTAACAGGAGCTGGAATGACAGTTTAAGTGGGATCGAAACCACTATGTGCCTCCATCGGGGATGGGGTGCTGGACCTCTTGATACAAAGCAATGGCATACACTACCATCAGGGACGCAGATTGTTTGTATGTATTGCTCTATTAGAATTTTTACATTACTGTATCACTAAAATCTAATTAACACATTCATGCCCAGGCATTTTCTGAATCCAAACTTATTTTTAAAAAATATGGTCGCTATCTTAAATTTTTGAGTTTTTCAAAATGATACCCTGGAGACTCCAAATGGCACTTTCTTTTAGACTTTTTCAGCCGGCTGGCTAGGAACCCGACCTTCCTGCTGATGTCTCCCCTACCGATGACTCCCCAATGGTCCTCCAAGGATGCAAATGTGTGGGAGCCCTCAATAATTTGGCACCTTGGACATGCTCTCGGGTACCACATCCAATCTCTCCGAAAGTCACACGTGGAGCACCCCTTTTTGTTCACCAATCAACAGGGGGAGGACTAAAAAAATTGACTTCAGCTAAACGACCTTAGTCATTTACGGGCAAATATACGCACATGTCATTAATGGGTGAGAATGTGTTAATTGTAAATGAATTTCATAATCTAATGTTATGTGTGACTCTTCTGAACCAATAAAACATATTTTTTGTAGGTCGGTGGGGTCCAGTTACTCAGGGTGATTGCTTTGTCCTGGCATCAGATTACCTTAACTGTCTTGTGCACATAATTGAAATGGGAAACGGACTTCTGACCTTCCAGATGAGAGGATTAGAATTCCGAGGTACATATTGTCAGCAGAGGGAAGTGGAAGCTATATCAGAAGGAGTGGAAGAAAATGATGGTTAGTAGCAATGTCAAAATGTAATATAAGTGAAACCCCTGTTATAATGACAAAATAAGAGAACTTAGACAAATTGCTTAATTCATAAACACTTATATAAAGAGCAGCATGTGTGGGACACATTTGTTGTGTCTCTTTTCACTAAATTTTAGTCTTCATAAGGTAATCAACAAAGAATATTCCATCTGCATGTTGAAAGCTTATTCAGGGACAAAGGCTTGTGTGTGTGTGTGTGTTTGTTTGTGTGTGTGTGTGTGTGTGTGTGTGTGTGTGTTTGTGTTTGTGTTTGTTTGTTTGTTTGTTTGTGTTTGTTTGTTTGTGTTTGTTTGTTTGTGTTTGTTTGTTTGTTTGTTTTTGTTTGTTTGTTTGTGTTTGTTTTTGTGTTTGTTTTTGTGTTTGTTTGTTTGTGTTTGTTTTTTTTGTTTGTTTGTTAAGGTTTGTCCAAGCATAGTAAATATTTCTTGCATATTTTATATAACTGTTTACATTTTTTTGTACACAATTTTATTAGATTTTCCCTGCTTCAAAAACATGTTTCATGCAAGAATCGTGATTCAAACAATTTTTACAAATAAGTAGAAAAGTGCAATAATAATAGGATGAAAAAATCAAGGTTTTAATTTCAAATGAACTTATAACTTGAAATATAGTAACTTTTCACCCAAAAACAAACATGCAATTATATATTTGTGCAAGAAAAAAATTTAACAGGCTTTTTTAAAAACAATGCAAAACAGTATTTTTATGTATAATTAACTCTTGTGGTGACCTTTTTCCACCTGTAAGCCTTCTGGGTCAGGTAAGATAAGTAAAGTTAATTTTTGGACAGTAGCATTCCTTATTTTTAAAAGAAAATCTAAAATGTTAGTTTGTTTAAGTAATAGACTATTAATGTGTTTCTGTAATTGTAAGTTTAGTGTTAATTTTCGTACTTTTCTTATAGGTTGTTGTTGCTGTGAACCAGGTCATTTACCTCACATGCTTAGTATGAATGCAGCTTTTAGTCAACGATGGTTGGCATGGGAGGTTACGGCTGTGAAGTACGTCTTAGAGGGTTACAGCATCTCTGATAATAGTGCTGTTTCCATGCTTCAAGTGTTTGATTTCAGAAAAGTTCTAATAACCTACTATGTTAAGGTGAGTGAAAAAAAGTACAGTTTTAAAAATAATCAACAGTTACTATCAATGTATCATCGGTATCAGAAAGTTTCAGTTGCAACTTACTTGGTGATACCTGTCATTGCGACAGCACCGTGGGGAGAAATGCAATTTGTGATTAAATAATTATCATGTGAAATTTTGACTTTTAATGCAAAACTCCTTTAGATTTCTATGGTAAAGTTCCAATGGAGAATTTCTATATTAATATTTATAAATAATCACGACTATTTTGAATTGTTACAATTTTCAAGTGTCAGTGGGAATCTAGGAGTATTGTCACTAGTATCAGTGTTGATTCAAAGTTGTGTCGACCCAGCTGTAGTTACTATATCCTCTTTATGAAGATATTAATCTTTATATGAGGGACAGTCAGAAAATAAGTTTCCTTAGACTACCATCTGCAGCATGACAGACTAATTGGTATATGAATAAGTGGTTATAGGTCCAGGAACCCATAAATTTCAATGGGTTCTGTAACAGGACTGGAACCTTTTTTTTCTCTCGCAATTTAAATTCGGTTCAAGTTGCATATTTAATTTCAATACCGAACTTGGACCGTATTTAAATTGATCTGGAAAAATGGTTCTGGGACCGAATTGAAATACTTTAAAGATAAAAAGGTTATTTGTGCTGATTTCCTCCCCCTGGCTGGAATTGAATTTATTTACAATCTTGATAAAATTACTGATAATTTTATGAATCCAGTATCTCTATGAATAGCCTGTAAATCATTGAACAAAATTATGCTGTTTTGTTGTTATTTTTATTATAACACAGAAACTTGTTTTATGAATCAAATGTCTAAATACCCAGTTTAGTTTGCAAAGGCAAAACCTACAGCTACCACTTTGTTACATACATTAAGAAAGTGCGTGGACCAATCCTGTTCTTCATGGAACATTTTCAGTTGCATACTTGATTAGTAGAATATTGGTTATTGGTACAAGTAAATTTCATATTGGTACTCGGTTGGTATTAGCAAAATTTCACACCAGCATATCCCTAGCATGAAAGAAATTTTAGTACAACTTATGCAAGTAAATAATCCACATTTCTAAATATAATTAATAAATATTAATTACATTGCTTTTGTCGTTTCAGAGTATTGTATATTATGCCATTAGATCTCCTAAATTAGAAGAGTGGCTCAGCTCACAAACAATATTAGATGCGCTTCAACCTACTTTAGATAAAAATTTTGTAGATTTGGATCCAGTTTTTAACATGAACATAGATGAAGATTTTGACTTCCGTGCTTCTGGAGTTACAAGAAATAGTTTCTGCAATGTCTACCTGGACTGGATTCAGTTTTGTTGTACCAAGAGGGAAAAGGTAAGTTGCAAAGAATTGAAGTATGAAGAGCAAAGAAACTTATTCATCTGTATCATGCAAGCTATAGAGCAGCTTAAACAGTTGTAATTTCACCACTAGATGGCCACAGTGCATCATGCAATGTGTGAAATGGCAACCTTTCAGGATTCATGGTAAGAAATCAGTAATAACTTTTCAAAGATGTTTCTGCAAGAAAACTTACTCATCAAGCCAGTTTGGAATTGCCAACTCCATGATCAATTCATGTACTCACGTTTTCCGGGAAGCTGTTTTAATTAATTTTCTATTAATTTCGGTAGCCACTGCCACCATCCTCGGAATTCATTGTGTTGTTACTTGGTGCATTTCTGATGTTTCTTCCTAAATCGCCGCTAGGTGTGCTGTTCCCTGTATGTCTTCGTATGTGTTGTCTGCTCTTCACTGGTGTTAATTGCTTCAGTAAAGGAAGCCAGGCATGGTGCGCCTGACCACTGTCTATGTTGAGTTCATGGTTGCAATGCTATGTATTTGACATGTACTTTTTCGGTTTTATGGTTGTGGAATTTGATATGCTTTTCAAGTCCGGTGGTGGGTTGGGCCATTTTTGCATTTGATAGGTGCTGCTGAATTCTCTCACTGATGGGCCTGATGGATCTGCCAATGTAATTAGCCTTGCACTCGCATTCAGCATCATAAAGCACCTGGGTGTTGAGGGGGAGAGGAAATATCGTTTATGTTGGTCCATAATCAAGTTGCAAAGATGCTGTGTATGCATTTGAAACTGTGCACGTTAGAGTGCTGCAGGCTGAGGATTTCACTCGAGTGGTACATAGTTTGCATGGATGACGGTATATAGCGCACAGAATTGAGAGCTTCTTTGCTCGAGTGAATAATGCTCGAACAGGCAAAATGAGTGGTATACACTTGAAGCCTAGTAGTACACAAATAACCATAATTTGTCTGTGGTAGTAGACTCAAATTTGGATCGTGAAGTGGAAGATGCAGTGAAATTTAAACTTAAGTAAACATAGTCATCATCTCAATGTTAAAATGTAGTTTAGTCTATAGTACAGCACCTTGAATAATGTAGTGTGGAAAACGACCCAAGAAACTGGTTCCCGAGACGGATGAGAACATAGATGGCAGTGCGATCAGTATCGGTGCTAATTTTCTTATGAAAGTAATGTAGCTTTGTTAGTTTTTGGAATATATTATGTATACTGTTTTGTCTTGAAAGGCGGTATGTGAATTGATGGAAACAGTTATATTTGTGGAGGTTTTTTGCAGTCACGAAATGGCATTAATTTTCAAAGAAAAGTAAAATAAAATGAATGAATAAATAGCATACGTGCATAACACAGAAGAAACATCGCAATGTGATTCTGGACGTCAGGTCTTGGACTATGTATTCGAGTTTATTTTTCTATGTTGTTAGAATATAAATAGTATCCTGAGAGATATTTCATACCGAGGCGACAAACCACAAGTGTCGCTTGAAATCGAGCAGTCTGTAATCAATGCAGCCTTTCGCACCATAGGGACACAAGTTCTGACTGCACCGTTTCCTCAAGGAGATTTTAGACCAAAGCGACATGCGACAAACGATACGAGGATTTCACACCAAAGCAACACGGGTCCTTTGGTCTAAGGCAACTTTCATACCGAAGCGAGATGCGACACATGTCGCTTGGAAACAAGCTAATCAAGAGCAACGTTTCACATTGTAAGGGCATGACGGGCAGCACAGGACAGCATTCGGTTGGTGAAAGTGTTGCGTGCCGCTTTAGTGCACAATATCCCTAAAGCAAGACGCTCATTGCATTGTGCATTCGCAAACAACAAACCACGGCAACACGTTGCAAGCTATTGAGGAAATGGCCCAGTTTGAGCGAGAAAGCGACACGTGTGGCTTATCGTGTTGCCTAGATCTGTTGTTCGCACAATTAGCAGAAAACGCTTGCTAATAGACTGAAGTGCCGCTTCAAGGCTGTCGTTTGTCACTAAGTTGGGAACTCCCCCTGTAGCACGTTGCTTCGGTCTGACCACCCTTTCTTTAAGGAGCTTTCTTCCGACTGAAGTAACCAGTAGCATGCGAATACGACATATGAACATGTCGTTTGCTGTTTCGACCCTCATGTGCAATGAATGCTATTTTACTGTCTGGAAGTGTATGTCACTAGTCACATCAGTGTAAACATTCCTTGTCACTTGTCCCATTGGTCAAGTTTCCTTACACTCATGTCGATGGCATTAAGGTCATTTTGTGGGTTTCCCCTTGTCGTTCATGCAATCATCATTATCATCATTGCCGCGATTAGTTTAAAACGGAAGAAAAGAGACAGTAAATAAAAAAAATATAAATGCTTCAGTGTGTATATGTTTAAAAGAAATGATGATGATGACAATAATTATGAACCTAATTGATACACAAAAATTTAGTTACCAAGAGCATTCCACTCGTATTTTTTCTCCCTCATTATTAATGAAAGTTTTACGATAACAGGACGTGGTCGACTGTATAGAATGTCCGTTAATATCTTCGCGACCACTGTAGTAAATATCATATCAATTACCACATTCATAGAAATGCTTCATGTAAAAGAATCAGACGTTGCAGTGAAAACTCCATTTACTTCCATTATAAGCTGACTAATACCATGCACCGAGACAAACACCAGCACCTCTAGCGGTATCATATTCGAGTGGAACCAGCCAGAGAGCCCAGAACCGTGCCGTTTTCCACACTACGTTATTCAAGGCACTGTAGTCTATAGTTATATATGACAATGAAATTGATGATTATGGCCTGGTGGATATTTTACATACATGTGTCACATAAGGGCACATGTATGTACATATAATTATTGTATTGCATAAAATTATTGTCACATTAAAATGATATTCCATCGTATATGGTCAAGCTCAGCAAGCTCAAGAGTGGGAGACTCGAATGAGTACGGGCAAACAAAAGTGGTCCCAATTAGTACTCCAGTAAATAAAGTAGCAAAGTGCTTTGCACCATGCCATGAAGGCATATAGGGGGTGTGGGGTTAGGGCCCCACACTTTCTTGATATTGGCCGAGCCGGGGGTGATGTGATCAGCATCATGCCCTTGACCCCCTTTACCCCCCCCCCTGAGATTCCTCCAGGCACCCACTTTATATGATGCTGGGTTGGTGGCAGAGCCGCTTGGATAGATTGAAAAGTCCTGGTTCTCCCCTGCTGGGTATCGAACCCGGGTCTCTCGCATGGTGGTCAGAGCCCTAATGACTGAGCTACCATGCCATTAGTACTCTAGTATTAGGTGCATTCAAATGAAAAGGTCCATTTCCTTGCAGAAACATTTATTATGGTAGTTGGCTACACGTATTCACCGTATGAGGTAAGACACTGGTCCCACTTTGAAACTAGGTTATGAATTCCTTGGTAGAAGAAGTCCTTGTGCTGGGAATGAAACCATTCCCTGACAGCTTCCTGCAGCTCAGGACTCTAGGCAAAGTGTCGTCCTCTGAGGTGTTTCTTCATAGGTCCGAAAATGTGAAAATCACATGGACTCAAGTCAGGACTGTATGCAGGGTGGTCCAGCACTTCCCAATGGAATGATTGCAACAGATCCTGTGTCTGTCTGGCTGTATGGGGACGAGCATTGTCCTGGAGTAAAATGATGCCTTTGCTGAGTTTTCCTCGACGCTTATTCTTGATTGATGTCCGTAGACGATGCATTGTTTCACAGTACGTGTTTGCGTTAATTGTGTGTCCCTCCGGAAGGAACTCCACTAGCAGTGGCCCTTGGTCATCGAAAAATACTGTCATCATAAGTTTGCCGACTTTAGGTTGTGACTTGCTTTTCTTTGGTTTTGGTGATCCTGTATGCTTCCATTCCTTACTGTCCCTTCTTGATTCTGGCTGGTAATACGGGCAGATGGATTCACCTCCAGCAATGATTTTGCTGATAAAGTCCTCACTTTCATTCCTGTATCGTATCAAATGAGCCAATGACATTCCCATTCTGCACATTTTTTGTTCCTCTGACAAACGCTTTGGCACCCATTGTGCGCACACTTTCCTGTAACCCAGTCTGTGCCTCATAATGTCATGGACACTACCCAATGACACGTTCACTTGTTCGCTAATGGCTGCCAGGGATATTCGTCTGTCTTCTTGAATAAGGTTGTCAATAGCAGCCACTGTCCAATCAGGAATGCGATTTTTCAACTGTCCCGGCCGAGCATCGTCCTTCAATGTATTTCGTCCACCACGAAAACGCCTACACCATTTTCTCACTGTTTTTTCCGATACACATTTTTCATACACAACTTTCATCCTCCTATGGATGTCCGCTGGATGTACTCCTTCGGCATGAAGAAACCGAATGACACCCCACTGTTCTTCCTTGGGCACATCCCTTAATGGCAGCTCCATTGTTCAGCACAGCGTTCCACCTGGGGGGAAGGTGAAAGTGATTAAATAACGGACACGTGCTACCTGGACACATTTGCGCATGCGCATGCAGATGCCTCATTACTAAAACGTCACATATACCTGTGGGTATACAAAACACGTGAAATTACTGTCTCTTATAAAACACTTTTTCAGAAAAAATAAAATGGATCTTTTCATTTGAATGAACTAATACATGTACAAAATTGAAATGCTTCATATGCTGCAAGTTGATATGCTGTAAGTTGATGATGCAACAAACTGTTTTGACTTTTAAAGGTCCTTTGTGGATGAAGCTTTTCATGTTTCCAGATATGCTAAGCACCATAACTATCACATTTTTGAGTGAATAACCATTCTTGCAATCTGTGACCGTAAACAGGATAGCCTGAAAGTCAATTTGTAGTTCCATTGGCTGTGAATAAAGATCAAACCTGTCTTTTTCATCAACCCTATGGTAACAAGCACTATGCATTTGGAGTATTACATCACAGCTGGAATGCCAACAACAGAGTTTTTACTTTCAGCCAGATGGTGCCCCACCACACTCGGGGTTGATTGTCTGTGGCTACTTGGATCAGCTATTTTCTAATCACTGTATTAGCTGTGAAAGACAAATTCTCTGTTTTTTATGTGGTAGTTTGTGAAAGACCTTGTTTATGTAACCAAAGTACATGACATTGGGCACATTCCTTAAGCCATAACGATATGCATGAATTTAATAAAAATAACTGGCCTCGTGAACCTGATGAAACCTGTTATTTTACCAACATGAGGAAAACACTAGGTGAAAGTGTCAGTTCCAGTGTTTTGTTTACTGAAATTTTCCACAAGGTGTCGTAACAGAAACACAGCCCTTCTGGTAGAAATAAATTCTATTGCAGATGTTCTTGCTCACTTTTAAAATACCTAAGGCAATTCGATATATAATACAGTTGGATAAGTTCTTTAGTTCTTTTATTATTATTTGCTAAAATGAGCTAAAAATTTTATAACTACCTTGTGTTCATGTATTATGCAATAAATATTATTTCAATGTCATTGGTGGAAGAATGTAACTAGTAACAAATAAACTAAATCTTATCAAATAGATCAGCATAGTAGTGGTTAATCAGATTATATGAATTCATAAGTTTTTCTGGCTCAAAAGTTGAACTGCCAGTTATTGTAGAAATTGACAAATTCATAGATCAACGTGAAATCTGAAAGAGGTAAATACAAGGTTGAATGCAACTTTGTTGCATTGATAACTTCTGTAGTTTAAGAAATGAGAAATGTTTTGGATAATCAAGAAATATAGGTTCTAGATTCTACTATTTAATATTTCACACATGGGATATGACAGTCATCAAGCAAGTGTTCTGTGTATTTACACTTTCTCGTTACATTATTTTATCCTATCTTTATAAATGCACAAATATTATTGCTATGAACTAGAGTAATATAAGGAGCCTGTATGAAACTTCTAGAAAATAATATAGCACATTTAATAATTATCTTACATTTTATGAGAATTAATACATCAGAATTAGTCTTTAATATACTAAAGAATTAGTTAGTAATTTGTTTAATCTCTTTTTTCAGCCAATAGACAGCACGAGAGATTCTATGCTTGTATCGTTATGTTTTGCCCTGAGTCTCTTAGGTCGAAGAACACTTGGAGCAGCTTCACACAACACTGTCTCAAGGTAATTCACAATGCATGTTTTCTACACTTATTTTTCATAATTATCTTTCACTATAAATAAATGTTCAGGTCAGAACTAAAAACATACTTGTTTATAATATTGTATTTCCTTTTTAAAAAAATACTGGCTTTTTTTATGCCATAAAAACAGACACCAATGTTTACCCAGAGAGTAAAAAGTCACCAATGCTTCGATACTGCCTCAGTGGTTCCCTGTGGAGCCACACTGCACAGTGGTTCAGATCCTACTTTGGACTGTAGGTCCAGTCCTGATTAGCCGATTTGATCATAAAGAGGACTTTCAACAGTGTTCATAACATTGGTGTTAAAATTGGAAAGTAATGTATTAAAAATGTAATCATCCACTGCCAAGGTTTTGCTCAATACTTTCTCCATATTTGCCTGGTGTTTTTCTTGCGATACCATGGCACTTTTTTTTATTCCTTTTTGTTCATTTCTTCCCTTTGATAAGGTATGTAGAGATGCATAAGGACAGTTGTGTCATATCCCCAATAGATCAGCAGGTTGTGGTATAAATCGAATCAAATGCCCCTGACTTTTTAATAACGTAAGTTTTTAATTTCATGTATATTTTTTGATATTTGAGGCAACAGCTTGTATTGTTTCTTGAGAACTTACCGACTTGCTTACTTATTGAATGTTTGAGTTTTAAGACACAACAATAGTAAGTTTTATTTGTCTAAATGATTTCCATATGGTGATATGTTACATTCAACAAACAGTTTAGGAATGCAGTTAACTTTTCTAACATTGCAATGAGTGCAATGCTCTGTCTGCAGTGTCAACTTGATATCATAGTCCATAACTATTATGAATGTACTTAAAAGAGTTCTCTTCATTCTTTATATTTTAAGTTAATGCTCATCTTTTTCTCCCACAGTGTTGAATTTTTCCTGTACGGCCTTCATGCTCTGTTTAAAGGAGACTTCCGCATCACCTCGATTAGAGACGAGTGGATTTTCTCAGATATGGAATTATTACGAAAAGTAGTTGCTCCAGGTGTAAGGATGTCACTAAAATTGCACCAGGTTTGAAACTTGTATGTTCTTAGGAAGTGTATAGCCTCCCTGGTGATGTGATTCAAACAAGTGTTCTCAGGTTATCAGTCAGGTTATGTTCTTGTTATTAGAGCTGAGCTGATACCGATGCACCAGTATCTACCAATATTTTGGCTATTTTGCGGAGTCACAGACTTCCTCCACGACTTTTTGCAGTTTCTAGATATCATGGAAGTTGTGCAAAATTCAAAGTGCACATTTATTTTTCACCAGTATGTTGTAAAAATATTGATTTTGTTATTAAATAACAGTTACTTTAATATTCTAATGAATATTATGAAGTAAAACACTGGTAATTTGATTGGGCCAGCCTCTGTGGCAGAGTGGTTAGCAAAGCATGCTACAACACCAGGGGTCCCAGGTTCAAATCCCAACCTGGGCATGGGTGTTCTTCGTGGGTGTCCGTCCCTTCATCAATTTCATCATATCTTCGCAATTAGCCAAAAGTGGGTGAAAAGCAAAGTGAAATAAACCAAATCAATCAATCAATCAATTGGTAAATTGATGCATATAATTGTACTGTTATACTTATATATTAATATTAATTTATATTTTGAACAATTTTTAGTTGTGCTTTTTTTAGATGTTCAATCATTAGTATTTGTTCGAAGGGGTATCAGGTGAGACCTACTTTTTTATGCTGTATATTATTTATGATAAATTTTAGTAGTAATAAAAATAATAATTATTTACATATCTGGTGTGTGTAGTGGTAACAAACACTGTCACCTTGTAATCAGCATCTCAGGTTCAATCTGCATTGGAGGCACAGAGGTTTGGATCCCACTTTACACTGTAGGCCCAGTCTTGGAGCTAACAAATCTGCGGACACTGTGGAAGGAGGACACTTTTTGTGGTTAACTTTCTTCTATACAAAAATAACTTGGATGGCCATGTATCAGTCTTCATGACCATGCATAATAAAGGGTGTCTCAGAAATATTTTCGTTTTTAAAACTATTAAAATAAATACTTAAATTTTTTTGTATGAAGATAAATTTATTACCAAAAGAAAGCTTAAACATTAAATTTTTATTTGTGGAAAAGAGTATTGGACAAATGGTGACCATTCATGCTTTCACATTCAATTATTCTTGAACTAAAGTTTTGGATCACTCGCTGAAGCATTGCATGAGGAATAGCATTGATTTCATCTGTAATGCTTTGCTTCAATTCTCTCAAATTTTGAGGCATTGGGGTGTATACCTTACTCTTAAGTTAACCCCATAAGAAAAAATCTGCTGGTGTCAAATCGGGACTTCTCGGTGGCCAGTTAATGTCCCCTCTGCGACTGATGACCCTTTCTAGGAATAACTGATGAAGAGCATTCAGTGAATCATTGATGACGTGAGAAGTGGCTGGAAAAACATGTTTATGTTGTAGCCATCATGGTTCTGAATTGCAGGAGTTAAAAAAGTCCTAATATTTGGCAGTAGCGCTCAGAAGTTACAGTTTGAGCATTACCATGATCATCTTCAAAAGAATAAGGGCCAATGATTTCTTGGCTTGACAGGGCAGCCCAGATGACAACTTTAGGTGAATGTAATGGCGTCTCATGAAGGTTTTTGGTGTTTTCCTCTGTCCAGTATCGGCATTCTGTTTATTAACATGCCCGTTTATGTGAAAATTTGATTCATCAGAAACCATATGTTATTGTAACCATTGAAGCGATCTCTCATTGTTCTACAGAACTCTAATCGATTTGCAGGATCTTGTGGTCTTAATTCTTGTGTAATAACAATTTTGTATGGGTGGAAATGCATATCCCTGTGAATAATGCGATGAACTGTTGACTTTTGCAAATTTCAAAAAGCTACATGCAGTCTTAACGATTGGCAAGGATCCTCACTAACAGACTGGTGCACACGGTCGAAGTTTCTGTTCGGTCTTGATGACCTTGGTGGTTTACTCATGATAGTTCTTCCAGTGTTTTCAAACTCTCTCAGCCAATATTTAATTAAATTTGCACTTGGGACGTCTCTCATTCCTGCCAGGTTATAATGATGCCGGTACAAACGACGCACAACATCATAAGAATCATTATTTTTATAAAACGCACGAACACAAAAAGCACGTTGCTGCCCCGTAAAGTGCTCCATGGCAACTAAATATTAACAATGTTGCCAAGTGTTTGCGATCTATCTCATTTCTCCATAATGTGCAAATTGCCCCAGAGGGCGGATTCAAAAACGAAAATATTTCTGAGACACGCATTATTGCTTTTCATTGAACAGACCTCTAAAGAATTGAAAATGGGAAAGTATTAAATAGTTAAAGTAACATATTGATTGTGGTAAATTGTTTTTCTGAATAATTCTTCTTTCTTTTCCAGGATCATTTCATGTCACCTGATGAATATGAAGAGCCGTCTGCTCTCTACGAAGCAATCGCATCTCATGAGGAGAAGCTAGTAATCTCTCATGAAGGTGACCCAGCATGGAGAAATGCTGTTCTCTCAGGAACCCCTTCCCTTCTTGCACTTAGGTTTGTAAAATACAGTGCAGTATCACATTAGGTAGTACCTAAGCAGACAAAATTTTGTTGCATTATATTCACCGAGTGAATCTTCATGATGATCTATCACACACCAAGTGCTGTCAGTAATATTAACTTTGACTTGGTGGCCACCTGCATTAAGTACTACCAAAGTTCCCAGCTTCAAGTCCAGCTAGGCATAGGTGTTCTTTGTGAGTGTCCCTTTATCAATTTTATCTCATTGTCTCTCATCTTTTACATTATGATTAGCCAAAAGTGGCAGAAATGTAATGGTATAGTCTTCTGGAAATTTGTCCAAAATCTCTTCAGCATTGTGGTGACAATTTGTCTTGCACAACCACCACACAAAATGCTGTTTTCACCTGCATCGACATTTTTGCTGAAATGAAATGGCCAGTTCTGTCACAAATGCCATTAACCTGTGGACTTGAAACAACAAAAAATATAATGATCCTCAATGGATTAATTACTACTCTCGAATTCAAAATTTTGTCCAAGTTTAGATTACAGTGTTATTATGTATTTTCATTATACATACATCTATTTTACCTGACATAATTTCGCCACACGTCTATGTCAGGTGGAAGTAAATTACCATTGTTATGAATTAATGAAACACTGGCTGATATTCTTAACTTATGTCTTGCACTGAATAACAACTTGCATCAAGAATTGTCTTTTGATTTTTACCTGGTTGTACAGTACGTGCATGAGTCCCCCCCGTGTTCTTTTGCTTTTTGCTTGGATTTATTCAAATAAGTTGCTTTAATTAATATTCTCAACCAGTTTCATTTTCCGTGTGATCGTAAATAGGCTTGATTTAGTGGGTTAGGCCATTTCAATTTGGTATTCTTAGCATCCAGGTGTTTCAAGTAGGTTAGAGTAGATTAGTTAAGTTCGTTGCATATTTGTACACTTTCACTCTTTGCCTGAACGTGTGTGCGCAAAATCTTTAATCAGAAAAATGCTTTTAAAAAACTCGAGACCACGGTAACTTGTGCAGCCAAATATCTACCATATTTATCAAAAATTAAAAATTTCTGGACATTACAAACGAGAATTGCATTTTCAAAGTTTGCAATCTTATTTAAAACAAATTCCAATCTTTCTCTTTCCCAATCCTCCTGTACGTTAAATTTTCAAAAATTATCTTAAATTCGGAACTCGAACACACAAGTTTTTATTACATAGCAATTAAGTCAAAATGATGGACCCGATTACAGAAATTTATTCTGTGAAATATAATAAACGTATGTTATTGTGAGACATGCGCTTCGAAAGGTTAACTTGCAAAGTTTAGTTTCCATGCAGTGTTTCCACTTTCTACCACTAGGAGTCAGCAGCGAGCAGGAAAATGGTGTTGACTGGAGAACAGAGATCTTTCTGTGTGCTTGATTATCATGTAAACAAGTCTGTGATTAGTGTACCAAATATCGGAGAGAACCACCTACAGGGAAGGCGTAAGTGGTATGAACATTTCAGAGATTCGGGCTGTATCTGTAAACGAAAATTGACTAGCCGTCCGTCGACTGGGGAAGAGACATTGGAAGGAGTGCGCACATGTTTCGTTCGGAGTCCACGGAAGTCCGCCTACCGGGCAGCGAGAGAACTTCAACTTCCACAGAAAACTGTTTGGCGGGTTCTGCAGAAACGTTTACAAATGAAACCCTACCGCTTGCAACTAGTTCAAGCCTTAAAAGACACTGATTATTCTTTGCGCGCGTCCTTTTGTGCCATTTCCCATGAAAAGATTTATGGGCCCTTTTTCTTCCATGAACGTACTGTGACAGGACTTGTTTTTCTTGATATGCTGCAATTATGGCTCCTTCCACAGCTTGCAGAGGATAGCGCAGATTTCATCCTCCAATTGGATGGTGCCCCTGCGCATTACCATGGCAGCACGTTCGGGACCATCTCAATGGGGCATTGGAAAAACGTTGGATATACTGTGCATCTCCGGAGGATCGACCTCTCCTTCATTGGCCACCTCGTTCCCCAGACTTGTCCCCATGTGATTTCTTCATGTGGGGTTTTGTCAAGGATCATGTTTACGTACCACCACTTCCAACAACATTGGATGACCTGCGTGCCCGCATCACAGCATCCATTGCTGATATTGACCCCAACAAGGTACACAAGGTTTGGCAGGAGATAAGACTATCGGCTTGATGTGTGCCGTGTTATGCGAGGTGCTCACATAGAACACTTGCGATTTGTTTGAAAAAAACTTTGACAGTTTACCTTTCTTAGCACATGTCTCACAATAACATTTGTTTATTATATTTCACAGAATAAATGTCTGAAATCGGGTCCATCATTTTGACTTACCCTGTATATATGAAAGCTGAGAATTTTTCAAGGATTTAGAGTAAGATTCAAATGTTTGATATAGTTTTAACTAATTTGAAAAATAAATGTAGATTATGCAGAACTGTAAAGTTTGGATTTAACGTTTATCAATGTTATTTACGTATTTTGAAATGTTCTTGGAGGTGAAGTCAACAGTCTGAATGAATAATAAAAAGGACGATTAGGTCAGAAAACTAAAAATTACGCTTCTACAAAGTGCTGTGTTAAATGTTGATTGTACTTGACCAGTCCTGTGACACTTCACAGAAGCAGGTGTGAGGCTCGTAATATTTCGGAAACTCATTTACAGTTTTTGGCTTCAGATAAATTGAATACACCAACTAATTTCCCGATGTTAAAAACGAGCAATAAGATTTTTTTGTTTCAATATTTTATAATATAAACACAAAATGTAATACTCTATATTTAATTTTGTGACGTTTAGTAAATCACTTTATAAGTTTCATGTTTGTCGCAGACTAATCGCCTGTTACTTGACCATTGTCTTGTAACTTACAGTTGCAGTCCAACTGTTTGATGACTCTAGCGATTTACACATTAGCTTTTCCACAGCCTACAGTACGCATCCTAATATAGACATTGTTCTTGTTCTGGTGTTTAATATCTGCATATTGCAACACTGTCGTTCAGTCACTCACGTGACTTCACATTGAAGTGATACATTCATTTGGCTGGTTACATGTTATCGCAACCGTAACCATGAATATAGACCCAGCCTGGGTCAGACAACTGCAAATCAGATTTAAGTCTGTAAATATATGTGTAAGAAATATTAATAGACATAATAAGCATACATTTGTTACAGTTGCAAGCAAAACATAACATATGACAGTATCCCATTCCCCAATACATTCAGATGCAATTAATGTTGCAACGCAAGGCCACTCGGCACAAGTGCATGGAAATTGAGAAAAGAATGAATTCCACTTTTTAGTTTGCCATGGTCTTTCTCTGCCTTGTAGTCACGGACACTGCTGGGTTTAATGATTCCATTGAAAATCAATGTATTCACTACAACCCAGAAGTGTCCGAGACTGTACAACAGGACTTTGTTTATGTACATTATGACACATTTCTTAGTTATTACACATAATGGTATTTAGTATTTGTTGTTTAGTATACTAACAGTTTTTCCCCCTTTGTTTTACAGGCACGTGTTAGATGATGGATCTGATGAGTACAAGATTATTATGTTAAACAAGCGTTACCTCAATTTTCGTGTTATTAAAGTCAATCGAGAATGTGTTCGGGGCCTTTGGGCTGGTCAGCAACAAGAACTTGTATATCTCAGGAATCGTAACCCAGAAAGAGGAAGCATTCAAAATGCTAAACAGGTGAGTAATTTTAGCTCACAGTTATAGAACTACTTTTTTATTGCTTTAATTGTATTTATTAAATTTCTTGCTGTTATTGTTAATTATTTGTGTGTGTGTGTGTGTGTTTGTGTTTGTGTTTGTTTTGCTTCAAGTGTGAGAAAATGCCTTGTACATAAAACTTAATAGTCCTAGCTGTATTAAAATCAGGACAATGGAACAAAATACTGCACATCATGAAAATAAACATCATCATCATCCGACACCTGAAATGATTTAAATTCCGGCAATGTTTTACCAAGTTATAGTGAGTTTTTCCTGTTTATCCCTTCTTTTTAGCATAACGACTGGAAATGTCACTAGGTCTGTGTGGCTTTTTATTTTAGTGCTGTCTGATGTTTCGTTACTGTGTCCCGATTTTAATACAGGCCAAGACTACAGATAAGAATCAAGAGGAAAGCTTGTACAGTGTAATCTATATTTTACAATTTCACTGCATTACATATTCAAATCCTCATGGTCTCAAATGTTTTAATTTTTCTGCATTTTAAGTTTTTTCACCGTAGCCCCTGTAAAATCCAGGTTCCACTGTATCTGGTTTCCTGTAACAATTTTCTAAAAACTGTAATTTTATGTTTAATGTGGTGAATTAATTTGCAGAAAGATAAGTGCATTCAGAGAGAAATACTCTGTGATCAAAAATATCCAGACACTCACTGGAATTAGGGCGTGAAGTTCGAAGCATCCTCCATCGGATGCACTGGCAATCAATACCGTGTGGGGCCACCCTTGACCTTGATGACAGCCTCCACTCTCGCAGGCATACTGGCAATCAGGTGGCGAAAGGTATCTTGGGGAATGGCGGCCCATTCTTCGCAGAGTGCCGAGATGAAAAGAGCAGTGGATGTTGTCTGGCACGAAGTCTGCATTCCAAAACATCCCAGAGATGTTCAATGGGATTCAAATCGGGGCTTGCAGGCCATAAGTAAGCATTGTTATCTTGAAACCATTGTCCCACACGGCCCCGCAGTGTGGACAGGCGCATTGTCGTGTTGAAACATGCAATCATCATCCGCTAACTGTTCTTCGATGGTAGGCAGCATGAACGTTTGTAAAATGCCATGACAGTACCGTGCAAAGCAACGAGGGGACCAAACCCCTTCCAGCAAAAACATGCCCACACTGTCAATTCACCTCCACCGAATTTCACTGTCGGCACAACACAGGATGCTAAATGTCTTTCGTGAGGCATTCACCACACCCACACACGACCATCGGATCGCCACATGGTATAACGTGATTTGTCACTCCACATCACGGATTTCCACTGTTCTAATGACCAGTTGCGCCTCTCCTTACACCATGCAAGGTGGCACTTCGCGTTTCATTGGGTGATGTGGGTTTTATGGGCAGCCGATCGTCCATGGTAACAGAGTCATTGTACCTTACGTCGCACAGTCATGCTGCTAGGTTTGGAATTCCTGTGTGATAGTGGCGATCGCTGAATGCCGGTTCTCTCGTACTACCCTATTCAACACTCGGCTGTCTGTCTGTCAACATGGGCGCTCTGGCAGAACGTTTTGCAGTTGTACACGTCCCATTACGTTTCCACTTTACTATCACATGGGCAACAGTGGACTTCGGGATGTTTAGGAGGGTGGATATCTCGCGCACTGACTTGTTACTCCTGTGGCACCCAATCACTTCACCATGTTCGAAGTCTGTAAGTTCCTTAGACCGACCCATTCTGCTGTCTCGTGCACTATGCTGCCTGTAGTGGTCCCTTGCTTGCCTCACCTCGCTGTAGATGGCACCACAGAGTGGCCTACTATGCGCAACACACATTTTGCCTGGTGTCCGGATATTTTTGATCACATAGAGTATATCTAATGCTTAGTATATGATTAATTAAGAAAGCGTTAGAATAAATTAAGAGCATCCCTGTAAAATTTGCTTTTTTAATTAAACGGATGTTTAAATAATAACAAGTGAAAATTTCTAGATATGGGCAACTATATTTTGTAATCGCCGATTACAGAATTGTACAAGGGTAGATTTAGGTAACAAACAGTTAGGTAAGAAAATCTTTCTTTCCTTTGCAGGCTTTACGGAATATCATAAACTCCTCTTGCGATCAACCTATAGGTTATCCTATATATGTTTCACCTTTAACAACATCATATGCAGAAACCAATGACCAGTTGTGCAGCATTGTTGGGGGTTCAATTAGTTTGGGTACAGTGAAGAAGGCTTTAATTAGGATGTGGAGGAGGTAAGGGATATGTTATACATTGTGTTTTATTCTTTAGCTTTTACCGAATGACATTATGTGGTGCAGGTGAATTTCATGCCATGGGAAATGTCTCCTGCAGTTCAGCATAATATGTTAAATTAATTAATTAATTATCTATTACCAATACTTTTCCTGAATCTAGTACTTTTGCAGGGTTTACGAAAATTCCAGATGACACACTTGCATATTTTAAATATCCTGAAAATTTTTCAAAAAGTTTTCATTATCAAGTTTGTGGGGAGAGATGGATTTTGTGGTTAAATAATTTTCATGTGAAATTAATATTTTAAAGCAAAACTATGGTCGATCGACATGGTATAGTTCTAATGAAAAATTATGTAAATATTCTGAAATTATTTCAATTGGGATATGTGGAAATTCTTGAGAGTATCTACATTTGTATCCTTTTTGTTTAAGTTTATTCAGTTTTGATTTTCTACTCTCCTGTACTCTCTTGTAAACTGGAAAAGGATCCACCCTGTTTTTCTAGCCATGTATATACATACATCTGCATTGCTACTTAAGGTACATAGTGGCAACAATGTCATGAAATATACAAACCCATGGCGTAACAGCCCATGAGAGCCAGTGTCTACCTACCTACCTACCGACTGCCAGCGAGATCATCCTATCGGTTATGGTGTGACGTGTGCTCAGCACGATGAACAATAAGAATATAAGATCAGTAAATCTATCCACACACTGTGAAGTTTGCAGTCTTGTGAATATATACATGTTCCCAAATACCTGCATATTAATTCAAATTTTTCTTCCTCATAAGAGGTTTGTTTATGAACAGATTTTCTCAGAATGTCAACCAGGAGAGTTCTGGAAATGTTTCCGAGCTTTTGCGAGCTAAAACCACTCTCATCTTCAGGGTAGAAGTGAAAATAACATTAACATTAGATCTCAAAACCTCCAGGGCTCAGCTGGTTGATTTTCAAAGATATATCTGTTGACCTTTTGTCATCAGGAAAGTTTCAATACTTACTTCAAGTTTTGTTAATTTTTGATTCAGGTGCTGTGGTATACGTGGATCATTATACCTTTCCTAATTTCCTGCCTCCTTGACCTTCCTGGGGATTCCATTTTTGTTTCAGAGGTTTTCATTCAAGGTAACTTAACAGTAATTTTATATAACTTTTTGCATTACAATAATAGTCAATACTAGAACTAGAACATTATTTTATTTTTGTGAGGGTAATATTTTCCTGAAATTACAGATATCTTTGTTGTAAGAAATTAATTAAAGGTTCTTCATTAGGACATATTTTTATTTGTTCAGTGTATAAAGAATTTCCTTTGCACACTTAGCAATTTCCAAGTAGTTTGTTCCTTCTTGTGACGTCCTGCTCAGTTTACAAATCTAACCCAAAAAGGAGGATAATAGGAAAACGTGCATAACAGGGCCAAGGTGGAAATTGGTTCAAAACTAAGACAAGGCAATCATAAAATTGTATGTTACTCCTTAACAAGCCAATGAAACATGGGTCGAGTCAAGCTTTGTAAGGATATGCAAGTATAAACATAAATAATGCATAAAAAAAGAGCACAGAGCCGAAGCTTGCTTATCACACAGAGCAAAGATACTTTAAACGTATACCTAAAAGTACAAAAGACTTCTTATTGTCTTTTTATGTTTTTAAATGCTTTCATTATGTATGACACACTATACTTATACAGTAAAGTAAACATGTGTGAGTTGTATTCGTACACAAAAATATGTCTCGGCAACGAAGGGACCCAAGTGCCACTTAATGAACCAGTTTTATAACATGTGGGGCGTGAGTACCTAATTGCCAATCAGAGAAAGTACTATATGCATAACTAAGCCTAGGAACATGCGTATCCACTGCCTGCAACCTACTACTGATGTACTCAAGTTTCTTTATAATAAGAGAACAGAAATTCATTAACAAGAACAACACATTTTATTTTACGTAGTCGTCGTTTTTTTAAGATTTTTACAAAAAATGCTTAACAACTTTTTAACATGCATTTGAATCGCCGAGTAGGGAAAATTTTATTTACCATTCTTGCGAATTATATTCTTTGGCATATTATATCACATTAAATAGCATCATATTCAAACATCACAAAATTCATAACATGCGCAGACTCAAATTTATGTACATGCCACAGACAATTAATAATTACTAAAAGATTTGCATTCTTACTACGTCACAAAGACTGGAATGTTCTTTTAACAATTGCACTTTAGAATACACGTATCTCGTGAAACACAAATGTACATTTACACATATTAACGATTATATTCATATGAAAATACTCATTAATGCTACTTGGGTGTGATTAGTGGGGTCAGTCGAAAATTTAGGTTAAGGTATTTGAACGACGTCATACTGCCTGCACGTATTTATTACGTAAGCTTCACACAAAGTTTCAAAAAGTTCAACAAATGCTTGGATATTTTTTTGTGCATTTACATTCAAAGTTTTGCTCTCTTTTTTATATATATATATATATAAGATGCGTGCATAGGATAATATATTACACATTGTATTCTTCGCTGAATTTTAGATTTTGACACTTGAGAGAACGTTTTTGTTAGTTCATGTGAACAAAGGCATGCAATAATTTAACTATAATTCACAGTCTATTTGCTTTGCATTTTTATCATGCGAAAGAACAAGGGAACAAAGCATTGCATTAAGTTCACTTTATGTTGCACTATTTTGCACTCGCCCAATTATCAAAGTTCAAATAAGAATCAATTTTTAAGGTACCTGTATTCTTATGCAATTTTGGTTTACCACAAACCTATTCCTTTCATCATAAACGTCCATATCCTGCTAACAACGTATTTAGGTACACGTGCATTTTCGTAGATTGCATATTCCGACACAACTTCTTCCTCAGCAATTCAACAGGTCGTGCATGTTAACATGTACGCATGAGCGAACAGCTGTTGCTGCTCGTTGTTCCCACTCTCTATGTTCCCGGCCAAGTGTGGGGAGGAAAAACAGTTAACTTTCGACGTACAAAGTTAGTATCGAAAAGCACCGGTAGGAGGCAGCTAAAGTCAAAGAGCAAGGCAAGCAAACCTGCCATCTGGTGGCAATTCAGAAAACCAAATCAAAAATTGAGAAGCTTCACCAAATGAGTGCAATAAATTTTGATGTTTGAAGGAAATCGCAAAAAATCATTACATTCTTTAGTGTTCACTCAAGGTGACACGCAAAATGAGGGTCTTGTGACAAGAAGAATTAGGTAAAATTCAAATGTTATTTGCACCTTGATACTTTTATATTGTGGTGGAAACACTAACAGGCTTTCTGGGGAGAGCCTTTGTCATGTTTGGAGAACTTTTCTCCCCCCCTTTCAACATGCTCGAAAAAGCCTCTGCGAATCAGGGGTTACATTTGGCAAACGCGCCCGGTGGTGTAAATGTGTGCCAGCTAGGAACATGAAACAACTTTCATTTCATTATGAAAGGTCCATACTATAAAAAGAAAGCTAAAGTTTGTGTCCTTTTCCCATAGGAGTGGGGAAAGATGGGGCGAAGTCCAGATTTTTATTATTTTTTCATGGAAATTTGGGGAGCATGGCCCACCCCACCCCATCTTTTTCACTTTGGCATTCTGAATTGTACACAGTTGTATACCCTGGTGTCTTAGCTTCAAAACAAAACTTACCCGAAGCAGATTGGTCCATTAGTCTAAGAGTTGTAACTTTTTCCCGAAATAAGTGTAAATATTTAAAAATTTTGCGGAAAAGCCTCGGCGAATCAGGGGTTACATTCGGCAAACCTGCCTGGCAGTTTAAAGGTGTTAATGTTCACTCAAGTTGTTGAGTTTCTTTCTAAAGTCTTAGCTCATATTTTGAATAGAAGAACCATACCTACACATTTCATACATTTTACACTGTTTTTTCTTTTTTATAGGGATGTGCCGATATGAAATTTTGGCCGATACCGATAGAGTACCGATATAAAATTTACTGATACCGATAACCGATATTCTACCGATCCGATATAAAATTAGAAATGGTCCTTGAAGATACTGAAATTTTCATTGATCTCCATAATAAATGTGTGTTTCGAGCTGAATGCAATACAAAAGAAGTTGAATATTTAGACATTTACTTTTTCAGAAAGTAGGGCATGGAGATTATCCATAAAAATTACAACAAAATGGCAGAATTTTGGACTAAATTATAAGATATTTATCGATATATCGGATCGGTAAAATAATCGGTAATTTTACCGATAAACCGATACACCGATATGCCTAATTTTCGGCCGATACCGATAGAGTACCGATTAATCGGTCCCATCCCTACTTTTTTATATTCTTGCATAAATAGTTCAACTCATGAAGAAGGTATATGAGGAAATATGATTTATTTAGTAAAAATACATATTGTTAGATCATATGGTATGGGGCATATTTACAGAAATTTTAGAACATTATTCATATTGTGGTGATATTTAAGTCATAACAATTCTATCTGTTGTAATTACAATAATTATTGACAAGTTATGGCCACATTAATCTAATGAGTTTAGTAGTCCAAGTATATGACCAATTTTCTCCATGGTTGTTTTTTGTGATTTCAGACTGGTTCACTAGATGTCATTTGAATATATATGTTGATATTCTTTTGTTCTTAGTTTCTTATTTTACGTAAAATCGGTTTGTAATTTTACATAAAATCAGTTGCCACAGTTGGTGAGTCCTTTATTTTTGCAAAGTTACTTGGAATTAGTACAAATTTGTCTTTTTGCTACGTTGAAGTATTATAGAGTGGTCTGGAGTGTTATATTAAGTGCCTTTAGGTCATGAAAGTTGGCTTGGCATAAAGAGTGGCAACTATAAATATCTAGTTTAGTGTTATGTGCACATTTTTCTTAGTATAATTGCTAAACTTGTTCAAGTAGCATCAAGTTGCAGGCTATTTATAGAAAAACTTGATGTATTAAATAATCAACAAATTAAATTATTAATTAGTATTCAGATACAGTGGAGATCATATCTGAGCAATAGAGCATAATGCTATAAAAGTTTCCCAGATGCTACATTTTCCAAAATTTCAAAATTTTCCATTTTGGTCCCCAGAAAAATGTAAAATTGATGTCACTTTATAGCATTGTTAGCTCATATTCACAGCATACACAGAGATATCTTGACCATTTTCAGGAACTTGTACATAAATTTCGCAAATGTAGTAACGCCATAGGAGATAAAACTTTATAACCACAGGAGGAAAGAGTGTATGTCTGTGTGTGTGTGCATACGTGCGTGTATGCTTATATGCTTATTTACTTGAGGTAATACATATATACATATTCCTGTCAAAATAATAGCATGTAATGGAATGTGAACCTTATTGTTCTCAATGCTTTAGGGCACGGACAAGATGCGGTGAAGGATGTTCAAGTGGTGGATCAGTTCCGCAAGATGATGGCTTTGGACATGAAGGAGTATATGCAATGACTACATGCAACATTCATTCAGGTATGCATTGTTCATGCTGGCTCAATCATTTTTCTTGTGTATGTATTGCTTGCATTGTAGAACTCTTGCAGTTTATGGTTCTTACAAGCACACAAACACGATTTTCAATGTGTTTGGGAGAACACTCACTCACTCCCTTCGTTTGATGAATGGAGCATGTATTCTCCAAATACATTGCATTGAAAGTTGTATTTATGTGCTTGTAAGAACGGTAAACTTTAAAAAAATCTAGTATAGATGAGTTTTGTAGGCTTTTAACAGGATACCATAATTTTCCCACTTTCAAGACCACAATAATTTGAGAGGGAAAACAAAATCAACAACAACTGTCTACAGTAAATAATTTTCCTTCTACAAATACGTATATTTGTTCAGCATTGTACATTAGTACATGCTTGAGAACATCCCATCCCCAGAGGGTTATAGATAGGAGAGATTTACATCTATTAAAGGTTAAATCCACTTTTTCATGTGATATTGGTGTGAAATTAATTAAAATGAAGCATTTTACATTATTTACTTCTATATCTAGACTCCACAAAGTGTATTAAGAGTGCATATTTATTAGTTCCAACACTAATTGCTTTGAATATCTTCAGAAATCTTCCCTTCCCAGTAGTGCAATAAAAATCATGTGTGTTACATAATGAAGAACTATTATAATACCATTAAGCCTTGTTTCCATGATATGAAAAAACTCAATATGCTGACCAAGGCAAAAATTTATTTTATTATAAAACATAAACTAAACGTAACGTTTCAACCTTCTAGCAAGGTCTTCTTCAGACTATTGTTTTATAATAAAATAAATTTCTGCCTTGGTCAGCATATTGAGTTTTTGATGTACTATATTTCTTCACTTGCCGATGTTTCAATACTCCCATAGTATTTTTTGCCAAGCCATGCTAAAAGTGTAATCTAAAAACAATAGTTGTAATATAAAATAATTGTTGGTAACAATAAACTGTTGTTTTTTAATTTGAAAGAAAAATAATGTTAATTTAAGAAATGTTCTATAATCCTTGTATTATCATCGAGTTTTAAGTTTAAGTCTTGACTGTTAGGCCAAATTTTGCTTTTCCTTGTGAGAGGCCAGAGCTATTTCAATGGTGTGTATAATTATTATGCACACAGCCTGTGAAATACACTTTTTAACATTTATTCTTCCCTAGTCCATGTGTATAACAATTATACACACCCTGTAGTAATAAAGTAGTTTCATGCGCACATTTGTTTTCAAAGGAGCTGTGTACAAGAACTACACACACACTGCCAGAAAGTTGTGTATCAATGTTGGTGTGTTAAATCTTGAACTTTTTATTTTTGTCTCTTTAATTTTTTTCATATAGGGCTATAGGAGTTCAGAAAGGGCCTCCCCGATGGCACAGTGGTAGCGTCATCGCCTTGTAATCAAGGGGTCCCAGTTCGATTCCCAGTGGAGGCACATAGTGGTTCGGATCCAACTTTAAACTGTAGGTCCAGTCCCGATTAGCCTTACTGTGCATAAAGTGGACTTAAAGCAACAAGTCAATCAAGTAGTTCAGAAATTTCTAAATGCATTTAAATAATATCCACTCACACTTATTTCATGTTTTAAATCGATTCTTAATCATTTTTAATTCTTTCAGGTTACAACCATCCGTCCAGTGGTCTTAATACTTCTGGTAGCCAGTCAATGGAAAGCACCCAGATAGGGGGTGGAGGTGGGGGAGGAGGCAGCATGGGGAGGGGTAGCCTTGGCAGGGGCTCTTTGGGAGCGAATCGGGGGAGTTTAGTGTCCACTGTAAGCGGGTCCATTGGCAAACCATCTAGTTCTACCTTGGCAAGTTTGGCAGGTTTGCTAACGGAAGGACCAGGAGTGAAAGAAAGTCCATTTTCCAATGGAGCCCGGGAGAGGAAGGAGGAACGAGAAAGGGAGAGAGAAAAAGATGCTGAGAGAGAAAAGGACAAGGAAATGGATAGAGATTCTGAAAAGGAACCTGTTTATCAAAGAGTGAGGGTATGTTATATTTTTATACTCAATTGTAAATGTATGCCATGAAGTCTTAATTACATACAGGATGTTCAAGAATGATGCATCCAATGTTTATACTGAATAAAATACTTTCTAGTGAAAATATACTTAAGCTAAACTAATTAGGAAAGAGTAAATTTGGGGTTCTTCATTGCAAGTTGAAGCTTTGAAGTGAGCACCTTCAATATAGTACATTAATTCATCTCCAGACACTACAAAATAATACATTAACAATAAAATATCGTATTATTTCTGTCCTATTTTTTTCAAACAAATTGCTCAAGTCAGATAAACCAACGGAAATGCAATATTTAACATAAGATTTTACATATTCCTGTTGCTTTTCCAATACACAATCTCCATAACAGAAAGGAACAAAAATTGTGTTTCAAATTTTCAAATATGAAACCTCTCCTGTTGTGGCGTAACAGGGCTTTGTATCGACTAAATGATATTTCCTCTTCGCCCCACTTATCATCCTGTTAATAACTGATCAAAATTATATTGTACCCTGGGCTTTTCTCCAAAATGGAAGGCTTCTTTTTTCTTCACCGCATCCCCGTCTGATTCTTCCACATTTCCAGAGAAGTGACTTTTGACTTCTGAGCCATACATTCTGCGTATATATGTGTATTAAGTAGGGAAATGTCGGGAAATATGTGTATTATATGTTTTCAATATGTGTATGAAATATGCAAATGTCAAGAAATACCTATATAAATATATGTACTTACAGAGTAAAATATGTAACTATGTGCACTTTAAATTGAATGTTTTTATGGTCAATTTGGCATGAAATGCCAACATTTCACTGCTGTGATCTAAAAATGTTAACACAAAAATCGGGCCCTCCCCGATGGCGCAGTGGTAGTAGCATTGTTGCCTTGTAATCAAGGGGTTCCAGGTTCGATACCCGGTGGAGGCACATAGTGGTTCGGATCCCACTTTAAACTGTAGGTCCAGTCCCAATTAACCTTACTGTGCATAAAGTGGACTTAAGACACCAAATCAATCAATCAACAGAAAAATCATGTTATTACATAATTATCCAGGCCCTAATAATAAATATGGAAATTCAAATTAGCAGAAACCTTCTTTTTAGTTATAAAAGTTAATGATCTGTGCTTGTTAAAAGTATATTGCAAGATTTTATATTCGAACTAACTATATAAGAACAACACACTTTCTTCCTCTTTACAGATATTGGATCCAAACCAGGTATATGATGCCTTAAACCTTGGTAGGCGGATAGATGTTGTGTGGCCTGATGAGAGGATGAAGGCTAAAGGAGGAAGATCTGATTGGAGGGATTGGGTACCAGAGAAAGGAATGGAGGGTCAAGTAAGTTTTTTCTTTGATTGTCTAATATTTTGGTATTGGTTGTTCCATTATTTTAGTGGTTGTTTTTTCAGCTGGCGGCTAACCTTAATGGCTATTTCTGGCTCTTTCTGTCCCCCAATCATCTCTGGGGCCATCTGGTTTGATGGGTGTCAACAAAATAATTTGCAAAGTAAAAGCTCTAGGGATTACCACTCCTCTGAAGCAAAATTTCCAATCATACTTATGTTTTTGCCAGTTGTTTTTATTTGTGTGTTTGTAGAGTGTTTGCAGGCTTGTGTACTATTTTCACATGTTTTGTGTACCTCCATCGATTTTTGGTGCTGACCGTACCAATTATTTACACGTGTTTGCACGTGCGTGTTTAATGCCCACCCTGGTTTTCGATGGGGAAAAGTGACAAAAACTTATACCTTGTATATACACAGTACAATCCAGATTCAATAAATGGATTTCTTAGCTGTAAAGCTGTTACTATGCCGATCAAGGGCAAATCACATCATACCAATTCAATGAGTCACTAACCCACATTATTTCCCCTCCCTCCACGGTGCATCCTAAAGCTTTCACTTCTGTAAACCCTCCTTTATTCTGTAGTAGAAGAAAGCGAGATCAAAATGTGAAACGGCGAGTTATACTGCTGCTTCAAATTGCAAGTTCTGTGGTATAGGCAGGAAAACAATAACAGAGCTGCTGCTTGAAAATTCAACATGGTGAGACAAGTATAAGAGAATGGCAGAAGCAAGAAAAGTTAAGGCAGCTGCACCCAAGACGTGTGCTTTTTAGAAGTGGAGCGACTGTTACATAATTACGTTATGGATTTGCAGCTCTCGGGAAGATATTTTCTATTATTTTCACGTGGCAAATGCAGACGTTACGCATCCCATTTGTCAGGACTTGCGTGATCGAATTTCGGCAGAACAGCACAGGGTTTCCCGATGCCTCAAAATACTCCGATACAAAGTGAAAAATCATGGGAAACGATCATTTCACTTTTTAATTTTTTAAATATTTTTTTTAATATTATAGTGAAACCCCGATTTTACGTTCCTTGATTTTACATTTTCACGTATTATACATTCAATCTGGATGGACCCAACATAGCAAAATGTTAAAACATTTTCCTCTGTTTTACATTTTCCCGCATTTTAAGTTTTTTTTAGCTTTGTCCCCTCAAAAAAGTAAAATCGAGGTTGGACTGTATTACTAAAGAATGGGACATAGTGAAAACATGCGGGGTTTGATGTTGGCTGCCTGAATTATTTTGTGTGTAATACGCACCACCGATTTTGGGGGCCAAAATTTTGGAAAAAGGTATGCATTATACTTGAGTAAATACATTATCCTTATTCAATTGGAGAAGACTCTCTTGCTTTACATTATGTTTGGCAACATGTGGTGTATCCGATGCCCATTTGTTTCATCTCACTAGCAGTGTTTGGTGCCTTGCGACTCGAAAATTTCGGATGTCAATTGAAGAAAAGTACCGTTAAAAAGTATTATTAATGTATTGGTTTGAACACTTACAAGGGTAGTTTGAAAAGTAAGGTAAGTGAAGCAGAGATATCTGCACCATAATCGAAATCGATGCACTGTCAATAAGTTTGATCCTGCAAATTTAGCCCATGTGAACAAAACCATCAAGACACTGCATCTGTTCACACGTCAATGGTTTCTGTGGCTAAAATCCATTAACTTAAGTTCAAATTGTTGGATCATCCACCCTATTAGCCTGATCTAGCTCCCTCTGACTTCCATTTGTTCCCTAACCTCAAAGATGGCTCTGAGGACAACGATTTTCCGATAACGATGAAGTGATTCATGGTGTGAATGGCTATTTTGCAGACCAGAAAAAATCATTTTGTAATCAAAAACCTCACAATGCACTGGCCTGAAACTCTGCCAGAGCTTGTTTTGAAGGTTCAAACTTATTGACCGTGCATCTATTTCGATGCTTCATTTATCTTACTTTTCAATGACAGTTTGTCAGAGACTTGGGGGTTTGAGTCCTAGTCAAGCCTTCATTTTTTGCTAAAATCTCTATGTAGGAAGTACATCTCTTGTGTGTGCCAAATGGTAAGATAACATCCACCAACATTGCCAGACAGGAAATATTCGAACTACTGGGAACCAAAAAAGCAGTGACACGCTACCATCCTAGATTGCATAACTTATGTTAATGAAGCTGACCTCCATGGTGGAGTGGTTATCAGAGAGTGCAAGGATGCCTGGGGTCCTGGGTTCGGATCCCAGTCTGGGCATGATATTCTTTGTCAAAGTCTTTCGAAATTGATCAGAAAACCAATACAAACTGCAGTGCGGAAATATGTATCTATAGATACACAATACCTAAACAACCTTTACCATGTCAGCCATGAATAAGAATTATCTGTTAACCAACAAGAGAGGACACAAACCCGTGTGAAATATCAATGTACCTGAATGAACCTTTTGTTTTTTCAGGTAGTCCACAGGTGGGTTCCATGTCACAGAGATCCAAATAGATGTTCCAATGTGGATCGTACAATTGTTCTTGTTAAAATAGAAGACAAGTATGTTCCTATTGCTGAAAGTGCTGTTCAAGATTTGGGAGCTGAAGTGTAGAAGTCAAGCATTTTCCCTTATGTAATAATAAAGACTCATATGTTTACGTACAGAGTGAAGGAGGTTTGCTAAATGTGATACCTGTTTAAAAATATTATACATGCTCACATACACATATGTATGTATGGTGTTGTATGTGTGTTTGTATATATTCACCTAACTATTATTGCCCTGCACATGTGCAGACAATCTAATGTTTTTTATTCCATTTTTTATAGAACAAATACATCTAGTTCATATCTTGGCAACATTAAATGCTAGCAACAAGATGAATTATACCAAAAATTCAGATATAATAATAATTCTAATGGGAGAATCCTAGGTTGTGTAAATTTTTCATGTATTGCTTGTATGCTTGTGACTGTGTGGAGGAATGGTTGTTAATATATATATAATATATAAATATAACATACTTGATTGTGTTTATGGACTTAGTATTTTGTGTCTTCGATCACAAGTAACTTATTAGATATGAACATGGAATTGTGTTCAAGAAAGACAGAATTGTCTGATGTGTAAGGAGTTGTACAGAATTTAGCTAAAACTTGTACATAAGCTGGAAAAGCCAAGACCAAGAGAATTGTGTAAGGAGTTGTACAGAATTTAGCTAAAACTTACACACAAATCTGAGTGAAATGCCAATCACGTTGAAGTGAATGAAGTATTTTGATTGAAATGTAGTAATATTTATTATTTATTTAAGAGAGGTGGGACACTGTTGTTTAACTCTTTAGAGAGTATCACAGCTTTTATACTGACTTGTACAGTTTTAACTGATTTCACATGATGCCTTATTCTGAGACTGATATAACTATAAATATTTCTTATATTCCTTTAGACAAAATAAAATATTTTAAAATGGCTGTGTTACAGAGCCTCTAGACACTTCAAAATAGTGTAGAAGTTCTATATGCAACTATTGAAAGTATAAAGTGGATAGTGTAAATGATGCATGGGTACTTTTTATCTGTTCACATGATGAAAGAAAAATAATAAAAAAACATACATTTCAAACATTATTCGCGTAAGTTATTCATACATTTCATAATTGGAAATGATAATTTTTTCCCATTTTTGAGTTATATGTATTAGTTGACTATCCTTATGTCATATACATATATAACATATATATTAATATAGTGATAAATTATTTGAAATGGTTATCAGTAAATAACTGTGATTTTTTTTACTTTTCCAGTTGAATTGTTCCACAACATTTTGTACAGTCTTTTTAAAAAGTTGCTGAATAATTAAGAGAGAAATACATTGCAGTCTTATGATTTAGATTAGATTTTATGAGGTTCGAAAGTACTTTATTCCATCTTTTGAATAGGAAGAAAGCATAGTTACAAATTTGTAGATTCCTACAACAGCATAATATGAACTAGGTTATTCATATATATATATATAAGAAGGTCCTACAACGTACTCAGTTAAATAAGAATGTCACGCCTGTGAAATTGAGAAATGACTCAAGTTATGCTAATGATGTAAAAATAGTGCATTTTCAAATCAAATTGATTATTACACATTCAAAAAGAAAAATAGTGGGAGGTGGTAATTAATTTCGTATGTATCTTCCCCCTTTTTTTATATTACCCAGTGTTATAATCTCTTTGAGAAGAAAGGAATTATGAGTTCTTAAATCATGGGTTCAGTACTTTCTTTTCTTACATTATGAAATAGAAAGAATTGACAATTGCATTTGCCTAATAGTTTTGTCCATTACTTTAAATGTAAAAAGGTAAAAATGTATGCATGTTTTGTCCACAAGAGAGAAACAGTCCTAAACTGTGGCATAGCAATAATTGTAAACAGAATAGTCAGAAAAATGTAGGCATGGCACTAACTGAGGAATGATGTACAGAAATATATAAATTTCAAAATAGAATATTTTAAATTCTTCACAATCATCTCTTGTCTTGTCATTTACATCTAAATGTTAAATAAGTAAACACAAAAACATATTTTGTTCAGAATTTTGTTTGTCTCAAGATCTCAAAGAATATCCTATGATGTTCAGGCTCAGAAAGAACAAATCAGCATAAGTAGTGTTAAGGATCTTTATTCAAGAAATAAACACAGGTTTTGATATAAAAATTCTGGAATTTTATTTATTATATTGCTGAAGTGATAAATATTCTAGTGATTGCACAACCCCTTATTTGGACTGTACAATTGAACTGGTATTGTAAGTTTTAAGAAATTAAAATGCCGACAGGTTTCTTAGTTGTTGGAATTTTTGGGCACATACACACCATATTGTTATTTCATAAAACATGTATATTTTTGAACAGAAATTTGTTTTGGGCTACCATTTTATTCATTAATATAATGAACTCTTAAGATTCATGTAATAACTTAATTCAGAATTTTTGCTTTCTGATATCTCATGGTGCAGATTACAGTATTATACTACTTGTTGAGTAATTCTGGACTTAATTTTAAGTAGTAATAGTTTATAATAAAATCAATGTTGAGGCAAAGAAATATTAGACTGAGTGTTGGATGTGCCATGAGCCTACGGTTTTAGCTATAGAAGCAGCATCTAATGTTGAGATGCTTTCTGTTACCAAAGTATGTATAAAAATATACAGGTAATGAAGTAAATTTATTAACTTTTTGTTGTTTTTTCTTAACCCAATTAAATAATAGGTTGCTTATTTAATTACGAATGGTTTCCTTCCTGTGGCTATCAGAGTTTGTGGCATTACCATGTAATGTTATAAGTCTGTTATAACCAGTGTGTCACTTTGACATTTGTGTCAAGAGTAATTAGTAGAGGCACATATTTTTGGTAAATAAAAAAGCAAAATTTCGGTACAAAATCAGAGTCGATTTCGGGTTCAAAAGCAGTAAATAAAATAAAATTTCGGTGTTATAGCGGTGAATAATCACATCAAAAGTGCTATATAAAATGACATTTTGGTTTTAAAATTGTGAATATAATCCAAAATTTGATTTTAAACTGCACTTATTACACGAAATAAACTTATCCCTTCTAATAACACATTTATGTAGTTACCAGAGTATTAAGTTTATTCCTGTGTAAAGGGATCCATTTTTGCTTCTCAAATATTTACAGCAGAATTAATCAATTTTCCTTGAATTGCATAACTCACAGGATACTTCAGACTTCAGAAAGTCTCGTCGGTATATAAATGGTAAATTTCGTGTTTAAGAGTATATTTCGCATTTTACAGTTCATTTCGCATTATTTCGTGACAAAACAGGGTAGAAAAATGCACCTCACACCTTTCAGAAACATGAAAAATGAACATTACAGCATGTTATTTCATATTTTAAGTTTTCGTCAAAAACGAAATTTGCATGCCTCTAGTAATTAGTAGAGGCACATATTTTTGGTAAATAAAAAAGTAAAATTTCGGTACAAAAACTAAATCAATTTCGGGTTCAAAAGCGGTAAATAAAATAAAATATCGGTGTTATAGCGGTGAAAAAAATGGATGAAAAGTGGTACATAAAAAGACATATTGGTTTTAAAATTGTGAATATAATCCTAAATTTGATTTAAAAACTACACTTATTCCACAGAATTAACATTTCACTTCTAATAGCACATTTATGTAATTATCAGAGTATTAAGTTAATTTCTGTGTAAAGGAGTCCATTTTTGCTTCTCCAATATTAACAGCAGAATTAATCAATGTTCCGGGAATTGCATAACTCTCAGGATAATTCAGACCTCAGTAGGTGTCGCGTCGGTGAATAAACCCTGAATTTCGTGTTTAAGAGTTAATTTCGCTTTTTGCAGTTCATTTCGCATTATTTCGTGACAAAATATGGTCACAAAATGCATCTCGCACCTTTCAAAAACATGAAAAATTAACACTACAATGTTTTTTTCAAATTTCGTTTTTTCGTTAAAAACGAAATATGCATGCCCCTAGTAATTAGCATTACAGAGGTTCCAAGTTTGAATCCTGGGCAAGGTGTGTGTGTGTTATTATGTTTTGTTCCATTTCATCATTCATTATCATTGTTGCAATTAACCCTGGAATCAAAGTAGAAAGAACAAATGGTCAAGAAACCAAGATGATGTGTAAGAAATACTATTAGGATTGGATGAAAATCCACCAAGGTCACAAGCAGATAACAGAAGAATGTCTAGACCACCCATTCTTAAGGCTTGGCTGGACCTTTGACCGACGCTAGGGTGACTACTTTCGAATCTTCCTTTCCTTTTGAAAAAAACATTATGATATTCCAAAATCCAGGAGTCCAGGAGAACTTGATGGAGCTGAAGTGGTAGAGTTGATCCAGGAAAGTGGATAGGGATGGTCCTTCCATGTGCCCAGACTATGAAGATGTCATTGATAAAATGGAACCAGAGGAGTGGTTTTAGGTGTTTGTTCTCCAGAACTATTGCTAGAGTTTGCCCATGAAAGAGATTGGCATAGGATTGGTTTATTCTTGTGCCCATGGCTGTGCCTCAAATGCAAGTTTCATGGCGAGGAAACCATGTTTTTCTGTACCATTTTTAAGTTTGATCTGAACCTGGCAACTATGCAGGTCGAACTCACACTTCAGTTTCCGCCACCTTTCTTTTCTCTACAGCTAGGGCCTCCTCGATGGGACTGTGGTAGCATCGTCACCTAATAAACAAAGGGACCTAGGTTTGATACCCGGTGGAGCCACATGCTGGTTTGGATCACACTTCAAACTGTAGGTTCAGTCCCGATTAGCCTTTCTGTGCATAAAGTGGACTTTGAAAACAACAAATCAATTTTCTCTACAGCTGAAGATGTGGCTCATGGCCACAAAAATATTTTTTTTTCAGTGTCCTAAAGAGTCCTTTTTGCTTTTTATTTAACCCTTGTGGCTCTTCTTCCTTTCATCCACTACATACACCATGTGCCAAAAGTCACCGGACATCCATTGTTGTTGGTTTCAAAGGTGCCAGCCATGTTATTAATAGAATATCAGATCTCCAGAATTTGTTTCCATTCGTCCTGTAGCATGGTGAATAGTTGACATGTGTTTGTTGGTCGAGTGTGTCTGGCACACAACCAACGCTCCAGCTTGTCCCAGAGATCTTGTTAGATTGGGTTCGAGTCGGGAGCTTTTTGCCAATTATGGGTATGCAGGAAAACCTTGTTAATACAATATTGGTTAATAAGAAGTACCCTTTAATCCGAAGTTCTTCCCATTCCCCAGCCGATAAGATAGGATTTATAATGTATTTCAGCACGGATAAATTGAAATACGGATAATTTTTAATACGAAGTAGTTTACAAGACCCTTCGGCAAAACTCTTTTCGCTTAATTCGAAGTAGACACCTGCGTAAGTCAACAAGAGATCGAATGTGGAGAGAGCTTGGACGTTATTTTAACTTGACCTTGACATGTTTCCTTGTCCTAAGAGCTGCTGACAACTCAGCGGAAGCAGCCCGAAATACCCGCTAGACATTGACATTCTTTGTCAATGTGCATGGCAGGACAAGCTCTTTCCCCGCTGAATGAGCCACCTTCGAAATATTCACCAGTGCTAGATGAGAAATGAGAGAGAAGATCGCAGGAATGTTCCAAAATACAAGATGCATGGTGCCTGGAAGTCTCACCCATCTGTCTAGCTCTAAGCTCGAGATTGCTAATTGTTTCGGCCACGATCTTCTTGCTCGTGTGTTCACACAGGCTCCTTTCCTTTGGTGTCTAAGTACAACAGCTCATTATCCGCCACTGGTGTGCATGGTAATGTGATAATTGCAGAATTCAGATCCCTCTTTCTTGTTTGAATGCAGCTGTCTGGATAGGAAATATTGCCCGTATTATTGTCTGTTGCATGGTAAAATGTAATGCAAGGATCATTTTTATTTTTCACACTGCTGATAAAAGTTCAGTCTTTGACAATTGCGTTATCTTTAAGTTATCTTTAAAATGCGTTATCCCTTCTGCCACCTGCTGCTCTAACTTCTAGCCAGTCTCATTGTGTTTACGGCAGCTGTTGGGTATCGGCTCGGTCCTAAAGTTTACCCAGTGTTACACATTTGTTTCAAAATTTAGATACAGCAAGAAGAATTAAAAAGGTACTTGAGTCTGGAACTATTCACTAAATGGTTGGTTGGTCACAACATTCTTTTTTGTGCCTTGTAAAAGTAAACTAGTGTTTTTCGAAATGTTAGCAATCATTAAATTAAGATCTCCAGACTGTAAGTACCTTTTTAATTCTCCTTGATGAATAATATTACAGGACCCTCTATTTTTACCACCTAAGAGAGTTCTGTGCATGTTCACAAAGTCCAGGTAACATTACAAAAAGCTGTATTTTCACAGCGAGACATAAACATGTTTACAAAATGAAAGACAAAGTCACCAAATTATGATTTCACAATTTAGAAATGTTCAATGTGTCCACATTTGGTCATACGTAGGCTTACCAGACGTCCTCTTTTACCTGGATAGGTCCTCTTTTTCGGGTCCTAGAAATTGTCCAGGTAGGGTTTTAGGGAAATGTCTTTTCTTGGGGTGTAGACAACTGCTTCAACTTCCAAGATTCGTAACAAAATTTTATATTTGTAAATAATTGTTACTATTTTTTCAGTGTTCAATTTCAAAGTAAGGAATTGTTTGCATCTCTTCTGTTGCCGCAGCCGTGCTGCACGAGGTTTTGATTTTAAAGCATTTGTGACATCCTTGCGGTGAGCTGCAAATTTCTAACAATAGGTAAGAATATGTGAATACCCAGCTTCCTTTGATTTAGTTTCAAGACTTCAGAATTCAGAAATAAATAGTAACTTTTAACAGCTCTATTCTTAGTTGTTAATATGGTATGGAGAAGTAATGTTGTGTCGATCAGCAATCTGATGAACCATGCCAAAACGCAAATGTGTTTTTAGTGACGACTTACAAAAACAGTTTCCCGACTTTAGACTTGGAAGAAACAACTCCCGAGGCAGAATGTCTTATTGTCCACCAGGCACATTCAATTGCTAATGGCGTTATATATGAGGCTTGTCAGGAAAGTAAAGATACAAAAGGAAAATAAGATATACAAGAAATGTATTGCACGTAACTAAAGATACACTGGTACAGGGGCTATTTCTCCACATAAGTGCCACCATTGTCCAAACATTTGTTCAAACGCGGAACAAGTTTTTGTATCCCCGAATCGTAAAAATCCGCCGCCTGCATCTGGAACCAAGTCCTGACTTCTTCCCTGACCTCATCGTCGTCGTCAAAGTGTCTTCCACCAAGATGTTTCTTTAGGTACAGGAACAGATGGTAATCGCTGGGTGCGAGGTTGGGGCTGTATGACGGATGTTCAAGGACGTCCCATTGAAAATGTGCAAGCAGATCCTTGGTGACATTCGCTGAATGGGGCTGGGTGTTGTCATGAATAAAGTGGATTCCACGTGACAACATGCCCCTCCGTTTGTCTTGAATTGCACGTCGAAGATGTTTCAAAGTCTGGCAGTAGGTTTCAGCATTAATCGTTCTTCCAGGAAGCATGAATTCCACCAGTAGGATGCGATCCCAGAAAACGCTTGCCATCAGCTTGCGGGTTGAAAGTGAGGTTTTGAATTTTTTGGCTTTTGGAGAACGGGTATGGCGCCACTGCAGTGACTGCTGCTTGGATTCAGCCGTATGGTGGAACACCCATGTTTCATCACCTGTCACTATGGAGTCTAGGAATGGATCTCCGATGGATGCTTTCCTTGTGCCTGCAAAAACCTGATCATGGTGCGCACTTCACACGTGGCGGGATTCGGTACTGCTGCTGCTATTTCCAATGCATGTGAAAATGTATTTGTATCTTTACAAGCATTGTATATTTATATAATGAGGCCTGTTGGTATACTGAAAAGGTGTATAATTATTTTACAGGGATGTGTGATCTACAAGCTCACCAAAACATTAGTTTTTTAAAGTTTGTTATCTGGTAGCCCTAGTCACATGGTGCACATCTATCCTGTAGTCCATTTCACTCCAAACCCGATGCAGCCTGTCAGGGGTGATTCTGGTGAATGCAACTGTGATGCGGTAGGGATGGTTTGTAGTGTCATTTCTTCACATAACCCCACATGGGGTAAAATCTGGTGACCTGGGTGGGCAAAATGCTTTCTCAGTCTCTCGTCAATGCCATTTTGGGTGTGAACGTAACACAGTAACAGTGTTGCCACAATCTGAGGGTGTAATTTACCTCTTGGACCAATTTTTCCCTTCACCTAAACAAATCACATAATAATAATTATTATTAATAGTAGTAGTAGCAGCAGCAGTAGTAATTATTATTATTAGTGGTGCTGGTGGTGGTAGTATTTCAGTTGGTCCATGTTCGTTAAACATTTTTTTTCATGTGTCATGACAGTTTCATTGCTTCCTGGCCAGATGTCCCAGGTTTGAACCTGGTCAGGAATTCATTAAATCATTAATGCTCGTTGTTACTTCTATTCAAAGATGCGGAAAAGCACCGTACAATAAACTTAACAGAAATATAAATAGATTTAGGCTTATATTCAAATGAGCAGAAATACGAAGGCACAACAAAATAAATAAATAAATGCACATATGAAACTGGAACTTAACATAAACTGTAATAATGTAGTCAAATGTCTGCAATTTTCCCTCAAATTGTTGTATTTTTAATAGAATTTCCCTTTTCCCTTAAAATTCGGTCCAAATTTCCCTCCAAAAGGAAAATTTCCCTTCGTATGGCAACAGTGGTAACACTGCGGTGGCTGCCAGGGGAACTACAGCTGGAGATGGAGTTAGAAATCATAATTTGGTGAGTTTGTCTTTCATTTTCTAAACATTTGAGTGCATGTTTGCGTGTGTCTGTGAAAATACTGCCGTTTGTAATGTTTCATGGACTTTGTAAATATATAGTGTATATTGACTCATTACAGTACCTTCAAACAGATGTTTATGGATGACTTTGATAAATAATGCTAAAACTCAAGGAGCTTTTATATAATAAAAACATATATTCTTAAAAAAATAATACAGCAACAGTGATCATCTACTTTGTTACCTTGGAATTATTGGTGGACATTGTGTATAATACACCATATTGTACATCAATCATCATCTGTGGTAATGTTCTATAACTGCTTTAACTCATGACGCAATATTTTCCCTGAAGCTGATTTAGGTATAGAGTCAACAAACTTCACACCTCCTGCAAGATGCTTGAAGTGAGCTGTATTTGAGGCAACATAGTCCAAAATCTCCTTCTCGGTGAGCTTACTATCCTCCTCGAGTTTCACATATGCTTTAGGTACTTCTCCTGCTCTTGCATCTGGTATGCCAACAACACCCACATCATCAACTCCTGTTAATTCACGAATTAGAACTTCTAATTCTGTAGGTGATACCTGAGAAAAAGTATTTTCCAAGTAAGAAAGAGTGCATTGTGCTTTTTACAAAAATGAGAATAGTTTTAACACTGGTCCTGTTTTTATCCTTTATTCTACAGGGTGTCCCACGAACGGTGCAACTGGGAATTAAGAGTGGCGTTACTTTGTAACCGAAACCTGTACATACATAAGTCATACACCAAATGTTAGCCCTGTCCAAGTAGATATTTTTAAACATAGAAACAACAAACGGGGTGCAGTGTTGTTCATGCAGTGTTGCCAAATGTAAGTGAAAGTGTAAATTTATTTTTCCACAAAGCATGGAATATTGCATGTCAAACATTCGTACAGAAATTTGGACGTCAATTTCCACCTTGGGTAGGTGGACTATTTCACCATCTATAGTTCAGAGAAGAAAACCGATCGTTTTCGCGTATAGCCATCCTGAAATGCCTCGTAAAGGCGTACCGGTCCAAATGGGTGTTTTAAAAAAATTATGAGGTACAGTGGCAACACTGTTGATGTTTGAAGGCAACAAAAGGTGTGTTTAGTGATGGTCTATGACATGGAAATACTGGAAACAGGAAAAAAAGAAAATGAAAATTACAAAGTAACGCCACTCTTAATTCCCAGTTGCTCCATTCGTGGGACACCCTGTAGATGGCATCAAGTAGTATGAACAAAATAGATCACCTGCTCCAGGGTGGAGTACATGCTTATATATATATATATATATATATATATATATATATATATATATATATATATATATATATATATATATATATATATTAAAGAGCACATTTTCATTCAATCAAAATTGTTACAAATTTGAAGGTTATTTTCTTGTATGATGATTGAATTTTGAATTTACAAATGTTTGATGCATGAAAATGTGTTTACACACCCACCGGTGGGTTGGTTCAAATTGTAAATCTGTGCATAAGTTTTGAATAGTTGACAATTGAAGATTAAACTGAATTAAATTCCATGGGTCAACAGCCCTCTGAGGTTTAAGGCCGTGTGAAGTGACTTTTCAATGGAGGACGTGTGATCAGTACATTGAGTCCCATCGCCGATGTTTTCTGACTCAAGACTGGGGGCTCTGTACTTCTTGACTTGAAGTGGCTCCCCAATTGTTCTAACAACACTGAAATGTGTGTGTGTTGGGGAGGGGGGCTTGCCTCAAACCCAGTACCGCTTGCATCAAGCAATCTTAGCTTTCTATCTTAAAAAATAAGCAAGTTCAATTATTTTAAAATCGATAATTTTTCAAAGTGGCAAATAAACCATAAAGAAAGACACTGTGCATCATAGGTCTATTGTACAGAGCATTCCCTGACATTCGTTACGAGACTCGGCGGCAAGCGGCCCGGCATCAGCGCTTGTCTTTCCAGGTGAACGGGTCCACGACAGTTGCACGCTACAGCAGTAGCGAAGCGTGGTCTTAAGAGGAAGGAAAGCAATGCAGTACTCCGAAAAATGGGGGGGGGGGGTATATAAATTATACAGTCCATTGCCCCAGTTTTTCTAGGAAAGAAAGGACATTTTAAATAATAATAATATATCCATGAACTCCTCTCTCAACGGCCATACTGCTAAGTTCAAAATTCTTGTCACGTTATTGATAATAAAATACTTGCTATTACTTACAGCTTCCCGTACGAAATTTGAAATATTCATGTTTGTTTCACAAAAGAGAACACTCACTTCAACCACTCGTTCTTCCCACATAAATGGAAAATATTCCGAAAAGCTCAGAAGCTAACAGAAAAGTGATGTCAACCTCGTTGTAAAAATTAATGTTCACGGGGGAGTAATAGAACTGACTTGAAGCTTAAAATTAATTAAGCTTTCGAATAATAGGCCATTACAATAGGAAGAACATGCGCTGGTTCTTCTTTTTAATAATGTATTATATTAATAAAAATAATATTTCGAGTTGGATAGCATTTATGACTTAACGTTTTTGCTATTTGCAGGTCTCAGAAGAGAGTTTCATTGCTTTTTTTTTTACATACGTTTTATCGAAAAAAACATCAGTTCATTGTTTGTATGAAAATTTACGATAAATATAGTGTAAATTATTTGGTAGTTGTCAACACTGGCGTGCGTTGTAATTTGAGACAAGAGAAGTGTGAAGCGGACAACAGCCAGCTGTTCTGTAGATTCCAGCGCTCCACAGTGCCGGAACACCATGTTTGCCTTAATCCCTGAACGTCGACATTATTGACACGTTTTACAAATCTTGAAACTCAAAGTAATGCTTTAAAGTTTATCTACATGGAATTTGGAACAGTTATATTAATTTATTTCAATAATTCTGTGTTTATAATAAAGCAAATATACATCTTCGAGATCATGTTAACACTTGTATGTTTTCTGATAGTAGTGTCTGCTTTCTGCTCGGCTCGGGTGTTTTCGAGAAGCCGAAAAGCTCCGAAAAGCAGAGCTTTTATTAGTGGTTTTGGGACCGTACCTTCACCAGCATCTACCCTTCGCCATATGATACTTGAGAAGCGTTGGTTTCCCTCACAGTGGCTGCAAGCAGAGAGGTTGCTGCTTGCCAACGGGCTGCGGAGAGAGTTTGCGGCCGTAAAATTTCGCGAAATCGAGTGTGATAGAAAATAAATAATGCCCTCAACGTTAAGTACATTAAATAATATTTTAATAGTGCAAGCAGTGCTTGCATTGCTTGTACTATATCTTCGCCACTGCGCTACAGTCTGTTTATTTCCTCTCCCTGCTTTCGCTCCCTTTCCCTTTCTGTTGACGTTGCAGACTGACACCAGTATAATCCTCCCTCGGAAGTTGTGTTGTGTCGTGTCCTTGTGTTGAAGATTTTGGCTTAATATGGCACCACAAAAGTTTACATTACAGCAAAGGATTTATCTTGTTGAGTGTTACTTCGGAAAGAGGAATTGTGGAGAAGTGCGACGACGTATTGCAACGAAATTTCCTGGTGTTCCCGTTTCACATACGACCACTATATTAAACCTCTTAAAAAGTTTAGAGTAACAGGGTCAGTTCTGAATAAAAGTGGAAAGAAAAATGGGGAAATCTAAAAAATAAATTATACAAAGACAATCTGCACACCACCCGTGAGTTAAAAGAGAGTATTGTACGAGAAATCGGGAGAATTACAGTAGACGAACTTGCACGTGTAAATGTCAATTTCCTACGGAGATGCCAGGAATGTGTTGCAGCAGAGGGACATCATTTTCAACACCTTCTGTAGTCAAGGTTAGTACACAATATGAAAACTGTAATTTAAATAGCTGACTCTAGCGACCCGTTCACCGGGAAAGACAAGCGCTGGTGCCAGGCCGCTTGCCGCCGAGTCTTGTAGCGAATGTCAGGGAATGCTCTGTATAAGTCCACCAAATAGCTCTAGTAGTTTCTAATATATTACCATTACCGATTATTTACAGGGTGTATGAATTAACATGTACAAACTGGTTTAAAGTGAGCTTGTAGATTTTAAGGTGCATTGTTGTTAAAATATTTTTTCAAAAGAAGAAAAAGACAAGTGATTGATAGTTCACTACACTTTGCCTATATATAACTTGCAAGTGTAACTTGACACTAACCAGACACATGCCAATATACACTGCATACAACCAGAGGAAAAGGCTACAAGTCATTCTCTTAAGCATGGTTACATAAGCTGGTTTAAGGCCGTAAACATTACATATCCTGAAAATTGTAAATGAAACTGAAGACTGAAGTAATTGAACTGAGATTTTTTGCGTTGTAAGGGAGTGAGAGGCATATTTTGAGCACTATCCATTTCAAAAATTTGACAAGTACTTTCTTGCTGATGTGATATGATCAACTCCATGCTCCAGCCACTTTTACCCCCACTCAGGGTTGCCCCGATGTACCAACTGCTTTGAGGCTGGGTGAGTCCCAAAGCTGCTTTATGCAGGGACAAGACTGAAAAAATTCTGACCATAGATCACTCACTTCATGAATTGTATCTGGGTCTCCCGCATGTAAGTCAGGCGTTCTAAAAACTAGACCACCATGGCTCCATGTTTAGTAATATTGTAATAATCACATAAACAAATTGAGAATATTTAAGGGCAATGGATTATTATTAGTATAGTAAATCTGCAATATAATAATTATGGTGCAATTTTTTATAACACTTTAAAATCATTTCCACAATGTATTCAATGGGCATGACAAACATCAATATCAAGCAGGCCCTGAAAAAATATAAAATTAATAGTTTAGTATATAGATTTCCACTAACCTGGTTTCCTTTCACTTTAATAAGCTCCTTGCTTCTACCAACAATGTAGAAATACTCATCATTATCATAATAAGCAATATCTCCTGTATGTAGGAACCCTTCGTCATCCATAATTTCTTTAGTTGCTTTTTCATTATTTTTGTAACCAGTCATGACCTGTGAAAGAAGGTTCGTGTGAAAAAACTAGAATAGGTTTTCATCTTTATATTACAATATTCATGCACTTTCAATGCAGCCTTTGGCCACATCTTGTACACTCGCCTACATGACATTCTGCCATGTCTTGACTTCCTCAATGCTCTTAATGTCTTTGAAATTTGAAAATATCATCATGTATTATTGGTGAGAAGGGAAACAAGTAAGTATGTTCGTTTATTTGAAAAGTTGAGAACGTAATGTTACGTCATACAAATATTAGAAATATTTTTGTCAATTTTCTTAATAATAAACTGGATAAGTAATATCCGTTTCAAAATAGTCATTGAGATGTATTATGTAAATGAATTCAATTGACACTAAATTGGAAATGCATTATTATTATTATTATTATTTACATTCTTAAATATAATTGAAAATTTAATTGTTTTTCTTCATTCCCATATCTTCCTCACCTATCTTGCCTCTGTAATATATTCTGATGCTCATATTTTGAAACATGAAAATTGAAGTACAACTCACTTACCTTAGTATTTGGGGTGAAAATTACCTTTTATTTAAATTCCCTAACAATGTATGTTTCCATTGTCAACAACAAACATAGCAACTCGAAATAATTGTTATATCTCTAAATATTTTATTAAACCAGCCATGATGTAGATATTTTCGTATAAACTCTGAAACCAAACTGAAGAAGGAATATATGAAACGTACTGCATTTCTTCCCTCACCCTACCAGACTCAAGTATCTCTAGTAGCACTGGTGTACGCAGAGTGGAGCCTGAAGGGGCTACAACACCCCCCAAATTTTTAAAAATAAAAAAAAATCAAATGTAGTAATTAAGTTGAAAAAAAACAACAACTCAAAATGACCCCTGATAACCATTTTTGTGTTTGAATAACTTTTAGAACAAAGGATTAAAATGGTAATTACACCTCATATCTCATGAAAATAAATCACCAAAAAGGGGTATCACCAAAACTGATTTACGCCGATGCATTCTATGATCCAAGCAAATATTTAATCCCACTCTGTTCAGTAAAGATTAGATTCATGGCACTGAACCCACATTCATATTCAGCTGGATATTGGTACAATTTAAATTGAATTGCCAATCCCCAGAGTGGTTAGCACATCATGCTGCGACGCCAGGCATCCCAGGTTTGAATCCTGGCCTGGGCATGGATGTTTGTGAGTGTCCATTCACCAATTTCATCATATCATCACTCATTTAATACACATCGAAACACTACAGATCTCAACAAGCTCCAGAACAGGATTAAATGACCAACCGACCCAACATATGTCAAACACACAGCCAAGGTTTAGTATTCGATACAAAAGTACTTGTGAAATAGCAGAAGTCTGAAAAAATATTGAATACATTGCATCTAAAAGAGAGACAGCCAAGGACACCAATATTTTACAATCATTGGGTGGCTCAAACACTTGCATTTTAAGTTCACAAAAATTACATAAATTATTGGGTGAGCTTGGGACCCACGGACCCATATAAATTATACACGGTCACCATAAATTGCGTAACGAAATTTTTGTATGTAGCTATGGTGCGGTAAACTTAATTTAATTCAACTGGAAAACCATAAGTACGATATAGTTTACAAGTGGGTTGGAAATAATGATCCCCAGTTGAGATCTGATGTTTCAAAACAGGAAAGGGGGAGGAGAATCCCTCCTATCGCCCCTTCAAATCACAATCTGCATTAAAAATGAATAGATGCATGTTTGTTCGCTACTTTCAAATGACAAAATTCTGATTTTTCTGTTCCATCACATTCCAAATGAGCCCAAAACGAGGTCTAGAGCTTCATATGTTTTGGAATTATCTGTTTTTAAAATAACCATAAATTCTTTAAAAAATTAAGAAATAAAATGTATTTATGTAAAAAAAACAGGAAATCTGTGATCTTACCGGTACCATTACAAAAACACATAGTTCGGAAACTACATGCAATAGAACAATCAAGGATATACTTCCAGCCAACCATAATTTTTCAACAAGATGGGGCACCCCCTCATTGGTCCAAGGATGTTCGAGGTCTTCTGGATAGGCATTTCCCTGGTAGGTGGATAGTCCGTGATGGACCTATTCCCTGGCCACCATGCTCTCCTGATATCACACCCTTGGATTTCTTCTTCTGGGGGTATGTCAAAGATTGTGTTTACCGCACTCCTGTTCCAGATGTTGCTACTCTTCGAAGAAGAATAACGGAGAGTATCTTAACTGTTAATGGTGAAGTTATGGCCAGAAGTGGATTACCACCTTGATGTTCTGGGAGCAACTAGAGGGGCGCACATTGAGGTGTATGGTATATAAATGTGGAGAGTTGTAGCTCATTTTGCAATCAACAGCATTGTTCTATTGCATGTAGTTTCCGAGCTATGTTTTTATGAACACCCTGTACTAGGGCTGACCGATACTACTTTGAACCGATACTGATGCCAATACCGTTACTTGTATAATTCCAAAATGCTAAAGGTCTTTTCTAACATTGGAAGCGGTCCCGGCACCCACCCAGTGTCAAATGACATGGGTACCTGGCGGAAACCCTGGGGGGGGGGGGGTAAAGGCGGTCAGGGGCATGATGCTGATCACATCACCCCCACTCACGACTGGATCAAGAAAGTGTGGGGCGTTACTCCCACACCCCCTATACACCTTCATGGCATGGTGCTAAGCACAGGGGAGCACTTTACCTTTATTTATTTATATTTATGTATATATATATATATATAAATATCAAATGGGGCTCATAAATCGGAGGTATGGGGTGGGTCGAGAAATATCGACAAATGGGGCATCTGGAGCAAAGTCATATTTTTTTTTAATGGAACGATATACAATAACATGCATAATATAAAAGAGCACATGCAGAGAAACACAACGCCTTTGGTTTCATGCATCTACTGCACATAGGAACGAAGATATGGCCATGTGAAAATAAGTAAACAAACTAACAAGTGGCCCACTTGACCGTCAGTACCACGGCATGTACAAGTATGAGATGTCGAAAGCCATTGGACAAGATGAAGACAGAACGTGTTAAAGGAAGAAAAAATTCAGTAGACATCGTCAGCACCATGTATTTGACAGTGTTACAGCATAATGAAAATGACCATGACAGTATGTCGAAGAACCACTGCGTAAGAAGCGAAAACCTGTCAAAGTGTGTGTTCAAAGTGGTGGACGTCAGCTGCGATACAGGCAACAAGGCGCCCACGCAAAGATCGTTGCACAGAATGTAGCATCTCGTAGGGAATGTTCCTACAGGCTGCAGTAATGCGGTGTTGCATATCCTCTGGAGTTGTTGGCACATCCCGGTAGACAATGTCCTTCAGCTTTCCCCACAGGAAAAAGTCTAACGGTGTCAAATCTGGGGAACGAGCCGGCCATTTGACAGGCCCTCCGCGTCCAATCCAACGATTTGGAAATGTATTTTCCACACATGCTGTAGCGCGTCTTGCACTGCGAGCTGGGCACCCATCATGTTGGTACCACATTTCCCTCCTTGTCTGAAGTGGTATGTCCTCCAATAGTACAGGCAGTTCATGTTGTAAAAATTGTATGTATCGGTCAGCATTCAGTGTCCCTTGTATAAAAAAAGGGCCAATGAGATGTTCACCCACTATACCTAGGGTTACCAGACGTCCGGATTTTCCCGGACATGTCCTACATTTTAGCCTTGTGTCCGGCGTCCGGGAGGAATTTGAAAAATGTCATAAATGTCCTACATTTTGAGCGTCACGTAATAAAATTAGGGAAATACGTGTTTCAGTTCAACAAAGAGAAATCATGCAAGTTACATGTCTATGGACTGCACACTCAAACTCAATAGTGGCATTTATTTTGTTTCAGTCATTGCTGAAAAATAAAATAAAACATTGTCCTGCTAGAGGACAAACGGAAAAACGGAAGCAATTCATGAACAAAAGTTTTGGGGTCGCATTCTGATGACGCGACCGTTCAATGCCTGAGGGTAATTTCTTGCCTTGGGGTTTATACTGATGAAACAAGGTTTTTTTCCATTCTTATTCATTATCTTGATTGTAAAGCAGGGGTTTAGAGAACGAAGTTATTTAGGGTGTCTACTAGTCAAGAAAGTCGTGAAAATCAAGAAAAAATAAAGAAAGTAGGTCAAGAAGTCAATAAAAAGTCAAGAAATTATACTTATGTGGTCAAGAATTTTTGCTATCCCAATGACTGATCAGTGGATTCAGTTTATTTTACTTAACTTTTCTGCCCCTTTGGCTAGTCGCAAAGATGAGGATGAATGGCGATAAGATAAGATGCATGAAGAGACAATCACAAACATATAGGGACGAGAACACGAGCCCCCCATAAGATTATACTGGCTGTGAATCCAAACGCCAGAGCCTCGCTAGTCTGCAAAATGCAGTCCAGCATGCATTAATAGATATAGATCTATATTTCTTGTTGTATACTGCTGCAGTTTACATTTTAACCAGCCTTTTGGTAGGATTTTCTTTTTAAATATTATTTTCTTAATTGCTAATTTCAAACTTAACCTTTATTTATTCGACCCCTATTTAGGTAAACAAAAACGAAAAATAAATGTATTTTCTTATTAAATATTATTTTCTTAATTGCTAATTTCAAACTTAACCGTTATTTATTCAACCCCTACTTATGTAAACGAAAAATAAAAATAAATGTATTTTCTTATTAAATATTACTTTCTTAATTGCTAATTTCAAACTTAACCTTTATTTATTCGACCCCTACTTAGGTAAACAAAAACGAAAAATAAATTAATTTTGGATTTGATATTTTGGTAGACACCCTGTTATTCAAGTAAAAAGTACCCAAGATGAAACTTCTGGAACCATTTCTATGGTAATTGCTGAATATTTGTTTGCCATTACAGGTCATAATGCAAAGGTTGAGAGACTACTTTTATTACCATCAGCACAACGGACCCACGAGAGAATTTTTTTTAATAAAGTCTGTAAGAAGTTTGGTACTGGCCCAAATAATATCAAAGAGTTTGACTGTTCAGTCTCTCATAAATATATTTTGACTGAAATTTTGGGAAATATTGGCTCCTCTGAGAAGTTCCGTTAAAACAGGTGCATTGTTTAGTATAATTACAAGTTTGGAAATTTTGAATTAAAGAATTCATTAAGAAATATTATTTTTTACTGAAAAGTGTCAATTTTAAATTACTCTCTAACGTGTTTTATAGAAATATGTATTATTTATTGTGAATGTTTTGTGTCCTACATTTTGACTCAGTGTCCTACATTTTGGAACATAAAGTCCTACATTTCCCTCATAGCGATCTGGTAACCCTAACTATACCACACCACACGTTCACACTCCATGGGCGCTGGCGTTCCACTTGGCGAAGCCAATGTGGATTTGTCACCGACCAATAGTGCATGTTCCTTAGGTTGACATTTCCATGATTGGTAAAAGTTGCCTCGTCAGTGAAGAGGATACGTGACAAATTGGGTGTGTCGTGTCGTAACATCCATGTGCAAAACCGAAAACTGTCCACAAAATCATTCCCGTGAAGTTCCTGATGGAGGGAGATATGATATGGGTGAAACTTGTGTGTGTGCAGAATGCGCAATACACTTCGCTGACTCATCCCAGCATCCCTGGCAATTTCACGGGAGCTAACATGCAGATTCACAGCAACACCGGCGAGAACATTTGTTGCACCTGCCTCACCTGTAGTTGGCTTGTTCCGCACACGTGCTCGTGGTGTTACACGTCCGGTGTCTCTTAATTTAATAAATAACTTACCAAACAGACGTCGAGATGGCTGTCGTCTGTCCGGATATCTCTCTGCGTACACACGGTAGGCTTCTGAGGCATTCTTTCGGCATTCCCCATAAATCAGGATCATGTCCGCTTTTTCTATGTTTGTGAACACCATAATCTTCGCTCTTACCACTACGACTGCTTGCTATGAACTAACACGATCTCGTGGACCTGCTATCAAAACTTGCTCTGCGTAAAGGCAGTTCTGTCAGGCACCTGAGAAGTCTTACATGCCGTGGCACTGACGGTCAAGTGGGCCACTTGTTTACATATTTTTACATGGCCATATCTTCGTTCCTATGTGCAGTAGATGCATGAGACCAACGGCGTTGTGTTTCTCTGCATGTGCTCTTTTATATTATGCATGTTATTGTATATCGTTCCATTTAAAAAAAATATGACTTTGCTCCAGATGCTCCATTTGTCGATATTTTTCGACCCACCCCATACCTCCGATTTACGAGCCCCATTTGATATTATTGTTTCCCGCAAACCTCACATCGCTACTGTTTCTGGTTTCTTCGCTATTTCAGGTGGTACTTTTAGGTGCCTCACGCGGTATATATAAAAATATATATATATATAAAATTATATGTGTGTGCGTCTGTGTAATTATTATTATTACATTTTATACCTATGCATTTCTGATGAGGGGCGATGAATAAATTAACCCACCAAGCAATGCTCTGTTGCAACGATGCATCTCAACTTTACATTTTTTTTAAGTGACAATCAATCAGATGTTTCAAATATTAGAGAAATATTAAGTGAAACTAAGAGCAAGGCAATCGTGTGGTCGTCGCGTGCTCCTCTCTCCCAATGTTGAAAAATGAGATCATACCTCTTCAACCTCCTCTAAAACTATAGGATCACTCTTCCAAAACTAACATTAAATCATCCGTGAACACAAGAATAATTGGCGATTTACCAGTCTTAGACATGACGTCTAAAACTAACAGTAAAGCTGTAATGTGAAACCAATTTTGTCTCTTTTTTGTCCTTTAACGAAGAGAATAATAATTAGTAAACAAATTGTAAGGGGAGAATGAAAACATACCAGTCTCTTGCTTCTATATCAGGCGATTGACTTCAGTACAGTGATATTCCGAAGTGACTTTGCTTTCGATATTCTTTCGGCAAATGATTTCTAAGAAAAATTAAATGCATAGTTCTATCGCTTGGCTTGGGAGGAAATCCAAACCCATCACTACACTTTCCAGAAAATTATTCCCCTGATGCGTTCCTTGTGCCGAAATGCCTGCTGAAACCCAGTCGGGACAAACAAAAGTCTAAAGTTGGAAAGGAAAAGGGTGGATTAGCCCAGGTATTTGAATTTCCAGGAAAATACTATGTACACATACTATGTCTGAGACACGTCCACCACTTTCATGGGCGATGATTTTTTTGACTGCGGGAGGTCACTAAACAGAGAGATGTCCGCAAACACCAAAGAAAGTGGAAGGATTAACAACAGGCTTTCGGGACTTCATTGGGGTTATTGTTACACAAGACCGCATCTGTACGAAGAGAGCCTGGTAGACTTCGAAGAGAACTAAACAGAAACAGCAAACTACTATGGGGATAATTTCATGTTACGCTTGATTTGCAAGATACTTGACCGCGAGTCTTATCTGCGTACAGATCTTTGTGTCACGCACTTGCTGTTCCCAGAAACTTGAGTACAGGTTCATTTAACAAATGCACAACTATTTTTCATTTTTTTTCAAAACTAAAGGTAAGTTGGAAAAGGTGAACAAAACTTTGAAATGGGAAAAGACAATTGGTTTTGGCCGCATCTCTAGCGACTCAAAAACAATGGTATCGGCTAGTATCAGTGCAAAAATATCAACCGATACTTACCAATTCCAAAACCCCCGGTATCGGAAAATACCGATACCCCCGGTATCAGTTTAGCCTACCCTGTACATATATGTAGGACAGATGAAAAATATTCCTGTGCCACTGTTCACAAGTTCACAAGATCAGCCCCCCCCCCTCCCCCTGAAAAATCCTGCGTACGCCAGTGTCTAGCAGCAATGGCAAATTTCCACCCCTGTCTGGGATTTTATCATGTTCACCTCTTCAATCCACGCATATAACCAAATAACTCAAAAAAGATTGTGACGATCTGTTCACTTCACTGCTGGTGATGTCATCACTAATATGGTCCCTTAGAGTCTACTGGTTAATTGGTCTCATTTCTATAATATACCTACACCTAATGGGAAAAAAATATGTACAATACATGATGTGAAATAAAGTACAATATCTCTTTAATATATATATATATATATATATATATATATATATATATATATATATATATATATATATATATATATATAAAATATCACATACCTGTGGCCCTCTGAAACACAACTCCCCATGCTGGTATGGTTCAGTAATTAGTAAGCCAGTTTCAGTGTTGACAAGTTTTGCTTCGGTTAGGGAAAGTAATCTGCCAATAGATCCATACTTGTAGTTTTCAATAGGTATTTTGCCATGTGCAGTTACTGTTGGTGATGTCTCTGTCAATCCATAGCCTAGTATACAGCAATAATAAATAATAAGTCATAGAATTCAGCAAAATTCGAGTCTACAGTCTAATGAAGACATATTCAGTTTGAATAAGGCTTCTTTAACTTGCCAAATTTTAATCCAGGGCTTTATTATGTTTTGAATCAAATAAATGTTGATGCCCATCAATATTGCTAAAATTATATTTCAATACCCCAGTACCAAATAATATTTAACTGTAATGTAACTTAAGGAATCAAATAGGACATAAAAATTTCAGTTGTCCAAATTTAAAGCTTTTTTCACCGTAATAAAATGCTCAAGAATATCGCGCTCCACAAATACAGTAAAACATTTCCTAACAGACACCTCTGAACTCTAAAAAACAGGCATTTTAAAATTTATTGGCAGAACTATCCTTTCGCCCGCACCCTAGTTTTGTCACACAAGTGTGACAGCCTGGTCAGGGTGCGGAAAAATATGGAAGGCAGGTCCAATGAAGGAGAAATTAGTTCTCAATAACGAATGTGGACACTGAAAACTATACCCCCAGCACCAATTTAAAATGTCTCAATAGTGGACAGTGTTAAAAAAAAAAGGAAGACAGTGTTGCAAAAATAGACAAAATATCTATTGTCAAGCAGTAGTTAACTTTAATGTTATACGAATACCAGAACCAGAAATTTAGTGTCACACATCTGCAGATCAGCGACATTTTGAAAAACAAACCATTATATTTAAATCATGGTCTGAAAATGAAAACCATGTGGTTCTCAATAGTCTTCTTGTGCTCTTAGAAAATATCTGATTATTTCAAATCATTTGGATCTATTAAAAAATAAAGGCACATGTAAGGGACATTACACAGTGGTTCGAATCCCCACTTTAAAGTGTAGATCCAGTTCTGATTAGCCAATCCAAACATAAAGTGGACTCAGCCCTGATTAGCCAATCCGAGCAGGTGGACTTAAAACAAACTCTTTTCATTATATAACAAACGAACTGCTTCTGTATTATTGTTCTACCGATCCTAAAGCATCTGCATTGACACAGCATAGTGAGTGTGTTCATATGCACATGTGCATATATGGTATAGGTCTCTCATGCTGATATTCATTAATTAGTAAAAGAAAAATCACAAAAATGTCACGAATGACTCACAACAAAATATTGTTCTACTGCGATATTGTGCTTTTCAAGATGTGTGCAAGTATATATATTTCTATAAATTGAATGTACATTCCCCCCCCCCCCAATTTTCTCTCAAATGTTATTTTTCCTCTTGTTAGAGAACAGTTTTAATGATTGTTTGCTGTTTACTTTTCTTTTTAGTTCTTCTTATCCTAACCATGTGGATGTGACATCACAAAAACACTTATGTCCTGAGGATACATCATTACTTGTCTGGTGTACGGGCATGGGTGTCACTTGAAAAAGTAAAAAAAAAAAATGCTGTGGATTTTGGAAACGTTCAGCTATGATATGACAAACTTCCATAATGTTCAATGCAGGGTTTATTTATTTTTTTTTTTTTGGAAAAGCCAACACATAAAATGCGATTGACACTTATGCCTTTACAGCAGATGTGTAAATTAAACCTCACCTTCATCAAAACGTGCATCAGGCCTGGTGATCTTCTTCAGATACTGGTGAATCATAGGTTCTGTAGCTGCGGCAGCTCCACAAACAGTGACCCTCACGTTACATAAATGTTCTTCTGTCACTTCAGAGTTTGTAGCCAAGAACTGTAGCAAGGGTGGAACTAACACCAATACTGAAGGCTAGAGTAAAGTAAATTATTGCATGTAAAGGACCAGAAATGTTAAAACATTCTTGCTAGAACTATAAAATCTTATGTTTATGTTTGCATAATCCACATAAGCTCCGTGTAAAAGGAACAAGTTGTGGAATTCCTCTTTGCATATTTACCGAGAAACTGGGATAGAAAACCTATAAAAAATTATAAGTGGGAAAAACATACAATAATCATTCTTTTGTTTCCGTTATGGGTACATTTCTACTGGTGTATTCTCCATTGTTGCATTTACCACTGGTAAACCAACTTTTTTCATATATTTTTATACATTTAGTTTTAATATATGGGTAATTGCTTATTATATATTACAGACTATTAAAACAAGCTTCTAAACTTGAATTTAAGTAAATTATTTAAATACAGTAATCTAAAGACTGATTTATGTACGCCACTGATCATTCCAGAATGAAAATATCGATATTGCTGGAAAACTTGAAGTTGTCGGACTTCTGTTTTTGTTTTACTTGAGTGCCTGCATTGTTATTTTATTTATATTGTATCTAACTAATCTAGATGGGGTGAGTAATAAATACAGGGTGATTCATAAGGCTTATATGCAAAAAGGTTCATATACATAGGTCCCATCACATAATCCCACTAGCAAAGAAGAAGAATATTCAAAGTCTTGATGATCTTAGACCAATAAGCTTGCTGCCTGTTGTTTCTAGAATTATTGAAAAAGTAGTGTGCCAGCAACTCGCCAAATTTGTTGAGGTGAACAATATATTACCAGAATTACAGTCAGGTTTTCACAGTAAACATAGTACAGCCACTGCACTCACAAAAGTAGTAAATGACATCCTTCATTTCATGGATGAACGGAGTGCAGTCATTCTAGTCCTCCTAGACCTAAGCAAAGCCTTTGATAGTGTACGGCATGATCTACTTTTAGCTAAACTCAGATATTAACTTCAGCCCATTAGCAATCAAGTGGTTCAACTTGTATCTTACAGACAGACACCAGAAAGTACAAATGCCTGTCATCTCACTATCATATTAAAAATCTGCACCAATATCAATCAATCAATATGTTTATTCATCATTAAGCATTACAATAATGCAATAGATGTCGTCATTGGTACAAATATAAAACATAATACAAGAATAGTATAAACATACAAATATTAGCCATACCTAATACAAGAATAGTATAAACACAAATATACGGCATAATACAAGAATAGCATATATATCTAAATATAAAACTCAATACAAGAATAACATAAACAAGCCTATATAAATAATAAATACATAGGGTGAGTATGGAGAGAATAGTATTGCACATATTAAAAGTTCTAGAAATTTAAATCATCTTTTGATTGCAGAATAAATTCATCTATTGAGTAGAAAAACCTTCTCTCTTAGCCAGTCTTGCAGAACCTTTCTAAATTTTTCAAGAGGTGCATAGTGGGCTGTCCCTGGCAGCTGGTTGAAGAGTTTTATTCTCATGTGTTTGTAATTATTTTGTACATTGCTTAGCCTGGTTGGTAGTGTGTCCAACTTATAACTGAATCTTGTGTTGTGTCTGTGTACAGAGTGTCTTGTGTTGAATTTATGAATATTTTCTTTGATAAACATTAGGCAGCTAAATATGTACGGTATAGGCATGGAACAGTCATTATTTTATATTGCTTGAAAAGAGGTTTGATTAAACAGATTGGTTGAATATTCCAGCCATATTTTTTACTGCCTTTTTCTGCCAAATGAATACATTGCCAGCAGTTGACGAGTCACCCCATAATAAAACCCCATATGTTAAATGGCTATGAAGAAATTGTACCAATAAATTTTCACTTACACAGGATCTAAGTTTATTTAATAAAAATATGACTCTGGCCAGTTTGCAGCATAATTTGTTTGTTTGCACATCCCAGGATAATTTTGAATCTAGATGTAGACCAAGAAGCTTTACTGAGGTACATTCAATGTCCTTATTTAGGGTGGAGATTATTTTCTCTGTTTTGTTTTGATTAATAGTCAATTTATTAGTTTCAAACTAGAGAGTGGACTTCTCTTCTACTTCTTCGTCCAGTTCTTTAAGTATGTATTTATTATTGCCAATTGTGAGGAAAGTAGTATCGTCTGCATACAAAACTGTTTTATGAGGTATGAAGCTGGTAGATCATTTACATAAATGTTAAAAAGGAAAGGACCAAGAACAGAACAATTGGGGCACTCCACTTTCAATATTTAGGAGATCTGATTGTTTACTGTTTATACTGACCATCTGCTGTCTATTTGATAGATACGATCTTATGAGAGAGAGTTCAGCGTCTAGGATACCATAAGAACGTACCTTTTTATCAGCATTTGATGTGAAACTGAATCAAAAGCCTTACTTAAATCAATAAGTGTTGCACTCACAGAAAGTTTAGATTCAAAAGCATCCAGTACTGTTGCAACAATGCTTTAATTTGTTTTGTGGTAGATGAATGAGCTCTAAAACCATACTGAGCATTTGTGAATAAATTATTATTTGAAAAATACTCATCTAGCTGAATATGTACGCAGTGTTCTATACTTTTTGAAAGAATAGGCACAAGTGATATTGAATGTTAATTACTTGGATTGTACTTATCTCCCTTTTTATGTGGAACAACAACTGAGACTTTGAGACATGTAGGGAAACACTCCCTGACAAACATCCAATTAATAAGAGTAGTAAGTGGGTACTGCATAACGTCAATAATTCTTTATATAACAAAGTTTGATAAACCATAGAAATCCTCAGATTTTGAATTGTTTAATTTTTGTGTTGCTTTAATAATATCCATTGGCTTAACTTCATACCATCTGAATCTAGGCAGATTACTACTATTGTCATGTGATATTGGTACACCATTTACATCACCATCTTTTGCAGCATTTATCTTTGTGGGATCATTGTTTCCAGACTTGACGAAGAAGTAATTAAATTCGTCTGGGGTAATTGAGATATTCTCATTTTGTTTGTACTTCACTTTGCCTAGCTCAGTTTTAATAATATCCCAAGCTGCCTTACATTTATTATTGGAATTATTAATGAAGTGCTCGTTTGCAGCAAGTTTGGTTTCTTTTATTTTTGACTTATAAATGCTCTTAATTTTCAGATATCTAGCATTATCCACCTTATTATTTTTATATCCATAATAATACATCATGAGTTGTGTTTTTAATTGAGTTAATTGAGGAGTATACCATTCGCTTTTGTTTTCATTTTGCCTTAATTGGTTTTTCTTTGTTAAGGACTCTGGGGCAGCAGTCATTGTATATTTTGGAAATAGTGTTGATAAAATTGTCGAATGCCTTGTCTACAATTGCACAAGAAGTAATTAAGTAAAGCCAATCAATTTCTTTTAGTTTGTTTCTCAGTGTATTCAATCTGTCATCATTAATTAACCTAGCAGACTTGATCTGGGTATGTGTATTGTTCAGAGGCATATCAGTATTTACTTTGAACCACAGGCCTTTATAATCTGATAAGTAAAATGTATTAAATATTCCAATTTCATAACTAGATTTATCTAAATTTGTTAAAATGTTGTGTAAACATGAGTTTAGTGTTGTTGGTTAATCATTTGCACAATAATAGTCAAGCGATCTTAACATATTCAGAAGGTATAATTGCTTAGGACTGGCATGTCGGATATCAATTTTGATATCTCCAAGAATTATTATTTTGTGTTTACTAAATTCTTTATCAAGGTGTGAGATAAGGTTTTGTAAGTGCTCAATAAAAAAAATCTATACTGCTTTCAGGTGCTTGATAGATGGAGATGACAATTATTCTTAAATATGGTAATAGTACCGCAACAACTTCAAAACACCATTCTACACAAAACTGACTGACATCTAAAACTGAGAAACTAATATCTAAATTTTCATTGATATATAATGATACCCCTCCATGATTGATGCTCGATCTGCAGTAACCAGTCATAAGCCTAAAACCTGGTGGCACATACATTTGTAATTCTCCATCCCGTAGCCAATGTTCATTAATACTTAAAATGCTGTGTTTTATTTCCTCAATTATTATTTATAACTCATCTGACTTATTTCTAAGAGATCTTATGTTTAGGTGAAGTAACATAATACAATTCCTATTGCATTGTGGTATAGATAACCTGCTTTGTGTAAATGGTAATGATGACTGAGTCAGTTTCTGTACTGACTCAGACATTATGAGTTTCCCTGATTACTTGCAATACTTATAGCTATGGACTAACACAAATTTCTTTTTCTGTTTACATTATAATGTAAGCCATGCATGGTGAAATTTTCTCTGTTGTTATTTGCTTTTATTACCTTTGCATAGTCTATTTCATAGATGAGGTTTTCACTTTGTCTGTTTGTCTTCTTAATCTCCTTGTTTACTATTGACCATTCTGGGAGGTTATGTCTTACAGGAATTTGGATTACATGCACATTTGTGTTTTTCAGGATGGCAAGTTTTGTTTTTAGTTAGGTACCTCAAGGTCAATATTGGGGCCATTGTGGTTTACTTTATACATGGCAGACTTATCAAAAGCGCAATACAAACATGTACAGCTGGCAGCCGACGAGAAGAGCGCTGGCAGAAGAGGTGTGACGTACTGCCAGGCGACTCCACTCTTTCACATGGGGGAGGTGCTCTTCCGCCAGAACTCTTCTCGTCAGCTTGACAATGACCCGCCAAGAAGAAAACAAGACTTCCTTCTCCCCGACCACCCCTAAATTCTGCAAATGAACCTGACCCTCCCTTTCCCTCTGTGCCCCGTCTCCCTTCATTCAGCGATCTTCTCGTCGGCTGCCGGCTGTACATATCATTTCTGTGCTGATGACATACAGATATACCTACCTACTGCAAACACATCAATGGACTGTGTAGAATTCTCAGAAATTCATATAGGTCTCGAAATTATCTAACCGAAAAAGTTAAACTGAAGCCGAGCTTTTATTGTGGTCACTCTTTGATTACTGTGATGTAGTTTATGGGCCTGGGGTTTCAGCCAGAGATACAAGGAAAATTCAGGAGATGCAAAATTCTTGTATACGATTTGCCAGGAGATACAAAATTCTTGTATACGATTTGCATTGAACATAAGAAAACATGAACATATCCTGCCTCATTTGAACACAAGGAAAATATTAACAATGGACAGAAGAAGCCATCTGCACTATATCACTTTCATAAACAAAATTGTAAATGTAAGATTATCTATTCAGAAAACTTAAAATAGGCACTCAAATACACTCACATTCCACACGAGAGCATAACAAACTTTTTACATGTCATCATAGTATCGCCTCATTTAAATCATCATTCTCGGTAAATGCAGTTTCATCCTGGATTAAATTGCTCACAACAATAACTAGCCAATCAACACCGCATGCTCTTAAAACCAAAGCAAAGAACTCTCTTCTATGTAAACAGTTTGAATATAGAAGCAAACATGATTAAAATAATACCACAATGAATCAGTGTCAATGTAAGAACTTGATATTACTTCATGTGAAATATTTCTATCTCTCACACACACACACATATACATACTTACATACATACATATACTTAATACTGTATTTAATGTGTGTTTTTAATATTTAGTTTTATGTAGTTTTATATGTATACATATTAATTGTATGTTTACAGTTCTAATTTGATTGATTGATTTGCTGTTTTAAGTTCACTTTATGCACAGTAAGGCTAATCGGGACTGGACCTACAGTTTAAAGTGGGATCCAAACTACTATATGTTCCTCCACCGGGTATCAAACCTGGAACCCCTTGATTACAAGGTGACGATGCTATCACTGCACCATCGGGGAGGCCCTAGTTCTATTTTGACATCCAATTGTGCATACGTTTTTCTTTCATCTTTTTTACTTACTTATTTACTATTATTATTATTATTCTTTATTTTCTTTCTTATTGGATATATATACTGTTTGTAGGAGATGGGTGTCAACTATAGACTGTATTCTGACAAGGGTTAGGTGGGAGAACAGCATATGCTGAACCTTGCCCGCTAAATAAAGATATATTATTATTATTATTGTAGATACTGTATGATGCAGAATATTAATTCAAGAAATGAGTATTTATTGTTTATCATGTTAACACACTGTTTCAATCTATACACATCCATACATATATAGTTTGAAAGTCTTGTCCTCCCTCTAAAAAGAATTAAAGTTGGCATTACCAATTCTAACTAGAAATTTCAGTGAGTTATTGAGTTCTTTATGAAGCATAATAATCGTTAATAACATGAGTGTGTTACAATTGTGGTGTATATATCACATAACAAAATACCCAAGTTCAAATATTTCCTTACCTTATATTTTTTAAGACAGTTGATGTAATCTTTGGTAGTAAACTTTGGTATAGTCACAATGTGTATTCCATCAGAAAGTCCAGAATTCATAATTCCAGTAAGCCCAAAAATATGAAAGAAAGGAATGACTGCAATAACAGTGTCTTGATGTGTGTCTGTAATTAAATGAGTAAGAAATTAAATTCCCCATGTGAAAAGTGCATACATTATTCATACTCAAACATTTCGGTCTAATATGGGAATAAATCATCTACTAATTGCAGGGGAGATTCAAAATATTTCAAATGAAACATGCAAGTGATGTGTAAATAGCTTTTTCATTTACAATTAATTTTCATAAGTGTTTTAATTGACTTATAAAATGACTGCTGGTTCATTGGTATTTATTATTTGGAACACTCTCTCACAAAACAGTTTATCGGAAGGTTCATTCCAAAGGGAATAATCTCATGGAAATGTTAAGTTGTCCAAATTTATCTGGACTTCTGATGTATACAGGGTGTACCAGAAGTGATAGTACAAATTGAAATGGTGAAAAGTACATGATGGTAGAAGCAAGAACATCTCAGTAAACACGGGGTCGCAAACGAACCGTTTGCGAGATAATTGCGAATGTTTGGTTTGAATGATTCACCACTGATCCCATGTTTACTTATACTTTTTTTGCTTCTACTATCGTGTACTTTTTACCATTTCAGTTTGTGCTATCACTTCTGGTACAAACTGAATAAGTGAGCCTAATATGGCTGAAATTGTGCTGTAAATTTTTGTAACCTGAATATCTCTTACATTTAAAATAGGGATGTACTGATACCCATACCAGACCCGATACCTTTACCGATTCCCGCTGTATAGATAACCGATACCATAGTACTTGAAAATTATAACAATTAAAAAATTTTCAAAATATTCATCAAGTGAGTTAGTATTCCTCTCCAATCAAAAGCATCAATTTAGCAGAGTTTTGCTTTAAAATATTCAAGAATTACACTAGAATATTAAAATTTCTGGTATGCAATAACAAAATACAGTTTTTCACACATTATTGGTGAGAAAATAATAAGAACTTCGAATTTGCATAATTTCCAGAATAATTAGACTCTACAAGTGTTGCATGGCATTTTTGCAAAACCTGTGAAAGACCAAAATGTTGAAAAAATATCAACCAATATTAGTATTAGTAAATAAAGCTGAACTTCAGCATTGTTATCGGCTAAGCCCTGATTTAAAGATGAAAGCTGAACTTCAGTATAATGCCAGTCAGACACTTATAAATGTAAACTTACACATAGCATTATTTTTGCAATTGAATTATTGTTTATATTAATTGCATGAGAAGGTAATCTATGGAAACATAACTTGAGAAATGCATCCTACCTGTGGTTGGCAAGTTTATTTCCATGTGTGGGTGGCCAATTTGACACATATTGCTGACTAGATTCTTATGTGAAAGGTCAACTCCTTTCGGTAAGCCTGTTGTTCCACTTGAATATGGAAGAATCACTGTTTCCTCCCAGCTAGGTTTGTGTTCTTGTTGAGGTAATACATCCTTTACATCCAACATCATTGCCTCCATGCTTAAGCAATTCCCAGATGTTCCATCCACCACTATGATATTTTCATTTGTAGGGATTTTCATTCCAGCCTCTTGAATCTTCTTAAGGTGTTCTAAATCGGTTATCATTACCTTTACAGCTGCATTGTTCAATTGACGAGATATTTCCTCTGTAAAAACATGAATTTATGTCTATTAAAAACACAATTGCACAGAAGAATTAATGCAAATGTAATCAGAGTTTACAGCTTATAAGGGTCTCCCCGATGATGCAGTGGTAGCGTCGTCGCCTTGTAATCAAAGGGGCCTGGGTTCTATACCTGGTGGAGGTACTTGGCACAGTGGTTCGGATCCCATTCTAAACTGTAGGTCCAGTCCTGATTAGCCTTACTTTGCATAAAGTGGACTTAAAACACCAAATCAATCAATCATTTACAGCTTATGAGATGAAAATGCGAGTTGGGTCAAATTGTGTAAGAATTACTTTTCTGGCCAACATTAGCCAGAATTGACAATAGAAAAGAGGATGGACCACTATGAAATTTTGGGGTGTAAGAGGTGACCTTTTCAGAAGGCATTCATATGTGAACTTTCCACACACAGGTTCCATTTCCGATATCCTTATCTACATTAATATCTGAACCTCGAACTGCAGTTATTTGGATACTTTGTAGTTTTGCTCGAAAACATAGGTTTGCAATCTAAACAACCATGACCCTTATGACAAATTAAATTTAAAAGACCTCGCAAAGTTGTTATATCATAAGAACAGAATGGACAACAGCACTCAATAAGTCAATAGTGTTTCGAAGAAAGTGAAATATATTAATCAACAGTTTGGAACATGTATAATAGTACCTGAACTCAGCAATTTTGGCTAGGAATCACAAAAATATGGGGTGTGAGCCAACAAAATAAAGAAGAAGAAGATCTTTTCACACACTGCATTCCTAAAGATTTGCTCTGAACAAACAAATAAACAATTAATCTGAACTTCATACCCTCTCCCTAGTATGTTGTACATACTATTTATAGCTACAGGGTGGTACAATTGTAATATCTTGTCAACTTGGTTGTATATATTCAAATTCATTCCTAACAGGACTAAATATTTGTTCTATAATTGGATATCGATGTGGGTCAACTGATCAGATAATAATTTAGAAGTGTTATTACAAGTAACTCAAAGAAAGTCAGTTAATGACCATGTCCTTCAAATGGGTGTTGATTCTCAAATTATATGGCAGAAGTAAAGTTTATGCTCTGCCAATTTCCTGACAATTATTATCTGTAGAATCAGTGGCATATGTTACCTGATAGACTGCCAGTAAAGCAACTATATAGGAATTGCCGAAAAATTTGAAGTTGTCGGACTTCTGTTTTTATTTTACTTGCATGCCTGCATTGGTGTTTTATTTCTATTATATCTAATTATACGTATATGTAATTAGATAATATAATTTATACATAATAATATAATGATTGTATAATAAATATATACATGGTGGCACAGAGAAACGACAAAATTTGAATGTGGAATTGGCAACACTGTAGCACAGGCAATTGTTCGGAACCGATGCGACATCATTGAGGAGGCTTTGCCATTTAGTAATAATGCAGCATTGGAATGGTTCGGAGTGTCCTTTCGCTGTGAAAGCTTTTTGTAAGTACGGTGATAGTGTGACTGCAGCGCAAAGGGTATTTCAGCAGCATTACCAGCTAGGACGGCTCGTGCGATTACAACATGGGTGCGTAATTTTGAAGAAACGGTTCAGCATTGAAGAAGAAGCCCCCAGGTAGAGTTCGAACAGTACCAGAGAATATTGAAGCAGTTCGGGTTGCCATTCAGAGGAACCCTCGGTGCTCCGTTTGACAACATGCATCAGCCCTACAGTGTAGTCGAAGAAGCGTACAAAGAATACTGCATGAAATAAAGTTCCACCCCTATAAGTTACATATTGTGCAGCAATTACATCCTGAAGACCCTGTGTTGCGTAAGAAGTTTTGCAAATTGGTGTTGGCTAAGGTTAACGAGGATGCCAATTTTTTTAACAATTTATGGATATCTGACGAAGCCCATTTCCACCTTAGCGGCTATGTTAACAAACAGAATTTCCATTACTGGTCACAGAAAAATCCTTGTCAGCTTCACGAGCGTCCATTACATAGCACCAAGGTTACAGTATGGTGTGCAGTGTCAAGTCATGGTGTTTTCGGCCCTTATTTTTTTGAAAGTGAGGAAGGCATTGCAACAACAGTGACATCAGATCGATATGTTGCTATGCTTGAAATATTCTTTGCACCGAAGTTGCACGACGTACATCTTGACACCAACAACATGTGGTTTCAGCAGGACGGAGCCACATCACATACGGCTTGATAGTCGATGGAGGCGATTTACAAATTGTTTGGAAGGTGGATCATTTCACGTAACAGTAACATTTCATGGCCTCCGAGATCCCCTGATCTCAGTGTTTGCGAATTCTTTCTGTGGGGACATCTCAAAAGTAAAGTGTACAGCACACGTCCTGCAACCATTGCTGAACTGAAACAGAAGATTGCAGCAGAAATCACCGATATTCCTCGAGACATGATACAGCGGGCATTCCAGAGTTTCCACAGCAGATTTTCAGAATGTGTACGCCGAGATGAACACATCTTTCTGATGTAATCTTTAAGAAGGAAAGTGACATGTAAATGTCATAGTTAATGGCATACTATGTACATGCATATCCATCATTAAATGTATTTTTTCCTCTGATTATTTGTGCATTTTACGTCAATTGAAATTTTGCCGTTTCTCTGTACCACCCTACAATAAATAAGAATTGTTGAGGTAAACCATGTCAAGTTTTCAGAATATGCCACTAGTGATCACTAAAGAACATGATCAAGATGGATCTTAAAACTTACATGTGAAAGGGTGTGTGAAGAATAAAATATAACAAAGATATCTTATTATCATTCAGTGGCGTAGCATGGACATTTCGGGTGGGAACGCCAAGTCCGAAGGAAGGGTCGGCCCTTTCTTGCTTAATAACTTACTTATGGTATTAGTCGCCACAGGTATTGTTTATTTGCCTGAAGTCAGCTGGGTTTTCAATAAAACATCATCCATGCATGTTTTAGCTAGACAATTAGATGCCTCACTATGCCACAAATGTTTTGAACTCTGGTGTTTTATACTTTTCTGCATGACGCAAGTCATTAGAAAACCTACCTGAATCACAAGCACCTTTCAACAACAGCAGACGTCATTGTTGTGGTTGATCCAACTACTCATTGATTTGGTTTATTTTACTTCGATTTTTTACCACTTTTGGTTAATCGCGAATATGAATATGAGTGATGATATTGATGAAGGGACACTGACAAAGAACACCCGTGCTCACGCTGGGATTTGAACCAGGGACCTCTGTCGTCTTGGCGCACTGTGCAAAGCAGAGTGGATGATCCAAATATCGTACACTCTACTGACGTAACAGTGCCGAGTAGTAATTCAGACCACTGTTTATTACATCTTGAGAATGCTGATAAACATTTTAAAATAATTTTGTCCATTTTGCAAATGAATGCTAAACATTTCCATTGACACAATATTAAGCAGTTAGATAATAACAAAAAAATACAATAAAAAAAAATAATAGTTTTGCGGGTTAAGTGGTAGAGCAGCAACACGCTGAATTTCTACCACGAGGACTTCACCAACTTACTTCGCAAAAACTGTGTTGATCTTTTAGTTTCTAATGCACATCGCTGTTCGTGCGATAAATCATACAATGCAGTGACCATTAAGAAGCAGTGTATTTGAGATTGGTAAAGTTACGTCAGTCAATATTGCGTGTTGTAGCATCACATAGCACGCGTTGCATGAGAGCGAAGAACTGGGTAGGAATGCTACCGCTGTCGTCTGCTTCAGAAGGCAGGAAGGGTCACATGAACCAATCACGGTAGACCTCTCGTACGCCAGCGTAAGAGAGCCCATTTACGCGCGTGCTGTAGAAATGGAAGCTTTCCCTCCATAAAGGCAGCAAGGAATATAGGAGTCCTGTACGCCGAACCTGCTCGGCGTCCGGCCGGGAAAGGCATTGAAAAGAGATGCTAGAACGAGTGTTGAGAGTGGAGCGTTGCAAGCGGATCGCGAAAAATAGCTATTATAAATTTATAATGCCATGAAGGTCAAACATATTTGAAATTAGTCACGTTTTACTTTATAATTACAGCATTTTAGCATTTTTGAAATTTTAAATCTGGGAACGCCGGGCGTACAGGCGTACTATAACGCTATGCCACTGTGTATATTTAGTTAAAATTGTAAGTAATAAGATTTATAGATGAACAATTATGATGATGAGTGATAGAATGAGAAGGTCTTGACTATAAAGAAAAAGATTTAAGAAAAAAAATAGTGTTGTGGATAAAAAAGAGTAAGGAGCATTAGAAGAGCATATTTTAATCCTTCTGGATAATACGTAATTGTGAGGTGTATAATGTGTAATTGATCAAATGTGTACGTATATGGCTTCTAGTATTTGAAATAAAATTTTCATTGAAATTGATTACGTTATGGGAACATCTTTTTCATTATTTTCTTGCTGTTTCAAAAATCTATCATTTATCAAATGTATTCAGGATATCTCAGAGTTATAATAATAAAATGATTTGTAGCATGAATGGAAGATATTGAGACCTTGTCTAGTTTGCATGGTGTCCTGAATGAGACTTATTATCTCTTCGTGTTACTTGCAGTGCTAACAATGAATGGCAATTACATGAAATAAATGAGACAACAAACAAGATAGAATACTAAGCCCATGGCCTGACAGGGAGATGAAGTCTTTAGGGGTGATATCCTGAGGTGAATACATGGCCATGATATGATTGATCAATTTGCTTTATTTTACTTTGCTTTTTGTGCCACTTTTGGCTAATTTGCGAAGATGGGGATGAGTGATAATATGATAAAATTGATGAATAGATACAAACATCCATGCCCGGGCCAGGATTCGAACCCGGGACCCTTGGCGTCGTAGTGCGATGTGCTAACCACTCCGCCACAGGGGCCGGCATGACCGTGATATGATGTTCTACTTTGTTATTAAGGTGGTTCCAACAAATGCTATTATGCACTTGTTAGAATTGTAGTACAGTGGAATGACAATATTACCATTAATGAATAATCATTTATTTCTTAACTTGGAACAGAAATTTAGTTACAAATTCACAAAGTCATGACTTACCTGAAGTGTATACTGGATTGACAGTTGATACCACAAGTCCTGCTTCAACAGCTCCATGGAAAACAATCAAGAATTCTGGTCCATTGGGGAGAATAATTCCAATAACATCTCCTTTCCTAAAGCCAAACTTGTGTAAAGATGCAGCAAATCGTCCACTTCTTTCTCGAAGCTCAGAATATGTATAGCTCTTACCTGTAATGCCACATGTCTGTAAAAATAAAAAAAAAATGTTGGTGTCTTATGTCCATGGTATGAATTAATTGGAGGGAAACCAGAGATCCGACCCCTTCTTAAAAATAAATGATCCTCTTTTGGCTAATCATGAAGATGAGGATGAGTGATGATATGATGAAATAGATGAAGGGACACTCACAAAGAACACCCATGACCAGGCTGGGATTTGAACCCAGGAAAGACATAACATGCAGAGGATCATGATTCTTTCTAGGGGTGCAGTGAGTTTTGGCAACAATGGTGGCTGGTTTGATGATGTGATTCGTTTTCGCTAACGCAACTCATACTATCACCTGCTCTTTTGGTGGTAAGTTGATAGTTATACCATTTTCCCTATAATAAGGAATTTAAGGCAAGATGCTGCCGTGTAACTTATGCCAGTAACGCATTAACCTTGATTCTAGTATTTATTTTCCTTATTACTCTGAAGCTACTTGAATACTTTTGTGAAATACCACATGGATAACTTGAATTCCAGTAATTCTGTTGGTGGGAGAGGGTAACAAATATTTGTAGATATTCAGGGACGTCGTTAGGGGGGGGGCTGGGGGGGCTTTGGCCCCGGCAGTTGTAACTCTGGCCCCCGCAAACAAAATTTTGATCGATTAAAAATTATCCTAAATTAATACTACATATTATTTTCTGGTAAATTTGTAGCAGAGTTGGAAACACTGTTCCGAAGAAAATCTTCGGAAGCAAATGTAGGACAGCAAAATTCCACCCTTTCCTTGCTTACCAGATTATAACCAAGGTCATAAAATCTGCCTGCTTCGAGGTTATTACCCTTGCCCTAAGTTCCTGGAAACCAGAGATCCGACCCTTTTGTTGCAAATGACCCTTCCAATACAGATGGAATCAAAGACTCCGCCGTGGCCGAGCGGTCAACAGTAGGTGGTCGAGCGACATAGGCTATGGAGAGAGTTCTCCAGTACTGACATTGTTCTGAGATTTAAAATTGCTGTATGCTTCAGCTTCAGAGCCACAGATTAGCTTTGTGTTCTTGGTTGCGAGGAAGGTCTGCTATCGGGTTCCTACGGTCACTGTGTATTTGTTCGTGTGTGGGAAGAGTTCTAGCGTTGTTGTGCATTTCCATCTTGAATGGATAAATTTATCAAAACCGGATATTTTAAAACTATCTCAAAACATGTGGAAGATGACGGCAATGAAGAGGGTGTTGGTCCAAGTTCTGACGTTCCAAAGCAGGCACGTATCCAGGAATTCCTTTCGGGGGGCGGGGGCTCAACACCATTTTTCTAAGGGGTATAGTAAGAACCTCACAATTGTATGTTCAAGACCGGTGGTGGCAATTGGTTTCCAAAACGGGGGGGGGGGGGGGGGTGCGGAGGGCGTTGCAAGGAAAGTTTACTTTCTCTTGGTAGAACAAGGCTTAACATTAAGAGGCCATAATGTTGAGGCAAGAAAATAAAAAATGGGGAGCAACTATCCCTTAAATCGTCGCCACTGTAAGGCTGTCATTTTAATCAGAACGTGAAATCGGAACATTTTTTACGACTCGACTCCTCTGTTTCCATGCATTAACAATGTGTGCCGGAACCATCTCAGTATGTGTGTTGGTACATTTCTTCTCATCAGGCATATCAACATCTATGGTGTCTGAGTGTCTTGACGAAGCTGTTACACATGCACGGGATGGACAATCGACTCGACAACGCGAGATTAAAATTGTGGGCTGCGAACTGGAAGCAGACAGCTCTCGAATATTTATCTCTGATTCGAGCCTGAACACCACTAACGTGTCTTGTCCTCCCATGTTTGCAGCTCTTATAAAAAGCCGAAACCCACCAAATTGTTCAGATTCAGGCCTTAGCACTCACAAGTGTTCAAAAATGCCTGTCACAGCTTCCGCTGTCTTGTCATATATCGGCACGAAACAAAGGAAGTCTTCTCGAATACAGGTGGATCACGAAACAATTAATGCACAGTGAAAACCCTTCCGTTCCCAACACATCTAATGTTTCGTTTCCCAGTATGATCAAATGCTTACTCATTTATCTCCAGTGACGTGCCCAAGGGAGGGTTGGTGAGGTCATAACCCCATTTGACCCAATATTCCTTAAAAGAAAAAAAAAAAAAAGAGGAACGTCAAAGACAGGAAAAAAATGGGAAAATCAGGACTGACCACCAAAAATAGTATGCGTAACCCCTCTCCCTTCCGAAAATCCCGGACACGCCTCTCTTTATCTCGGACACATTTTTCTAAAATCAACTCACCATAAGTTTTTATCATTCCGTATTGGAGATTGAAGTAAGATGCGTTCTTCCTGCAGGTTTGGATATGATCCTTTAGGGTGCTGTCGTCTGCCTGCTTTCACACCTAACCTTAACAAGGCCCTAATTTTCCATCCTTGTGACTTGGATTTTCAAGACTTAGGCAGGTTTCAGACCGAAGGGACACGCAATACATGTCGATTGGAATGGGCCAATCAACAGCAACGTTTCACACAGTAGCGACACAAAAGGCCGCACAAACCTAATTTCGACTTGTGAAATCCTCAGGCGACACGGTGTGAAATCTCCCTTATTAGGCCACTGTCATTGTCACCTCGAAGTAGTAGCTCTTGTTGACCACAGAAAAAAAATCTCCTCAACCGGTGGGAATGCTCCTCAGTTTTCTTCTCTCTTCTATATTTTCTGTGCTTGTTCACTATACAGGCAACACCTTACGATTTGACAGTGATCAGAACGCTACATTTTATAAGTAGCTTCGCTACAACTACAGCTACTCTTCCAAAATGTAGCTTCGCTACAGCTACAACTACATTTACCAAAAAGTAGCTCGCTACGCTACTCCTGTTCGCTACTCGCTACTTCGCTACTTTTGCGCTACTTCTGTATTAAAAACTGAACCAACTATATGGCTATTCAAAAGAAGCCCTAGTATGATAGTTGTACGTACTGAAAAATAGATTCTGTTATTTATTACCATGATTCCCTTCATTCTATAATTTTTATAGCAATGTTACTTCAGTTACATATGTTTAATAAAGTGTTTGAGAATAAAGTACCTTGTAAGTGGCATATCAGTTCAAAAAACTAAGTCTTACACGTATGCGTGATGTTCAGATTGTCATTTTAAAAATATTTATGTGACAGACTTCTTTTTAAAATTAATTGGAAGAATATCACCTGTATTGGAATTAACTAGAACGTGTTGCACAAAATGGGAATGAGATAAAAATGTGATATGTAGCAATTTTATCTTCTTAACTTAAACAGAATGTTATTTGGGGGATGGCGGATATTTGCTCGAACCTTGAGGATAGCTGGGGGATGCCTCGAATGGTATAAATGAGAAACAGCTGGAACAATGCTTTACGTAAGTTTTTTTTATTGGAAATGCTTCCTCGAAGACACAGTGGAAATTGTAATTGTCACCTTGTATTCAAAGGGTCCTAGGTTCAATTCCCGGCGGAGGGCACATGGTGGTTCGTATCAGTCTCGGTCAGCTGATTTGTGCATAAAGTGGACTCAAAACAATCACTAGGAAAGACTCCTAGTTGGGAAGATGGGATCCTCCTGCTCCTCCATTCCCCACTCATCATTCTTCCTCATTCTCACAATTAGCCAAAAGTGGCAGAAAACGGCCATAGATAAGAAAATAACTAAATAAACAATGCATCCTTATTGCCATGATTAGAAAAAGTTACAGGAAAGGGATGCAAAAGTAGGAAAAATACATAAATTTGAAAACTGTGTATTTTAACAAAAAAAGTCATTTCTGCAGGAAAGTCAATAACTTGTACGTTATTATTTTACAATATGATAAAATATATCGAGGAAACTGATGTGTAAACCCGAGTGTTCTAAACATATTGTAATTTTAAAATTTGCGAACAAATATCATGACCAAAATAATTGTAATTCCAGAAACAATTGTTCTTGTAACAATAATTTCCTGCAGGTGTGATCCTATACACTGGCAATGATCAATGCTGTTAACGTACTGAACCATTGATTGCTGGTACTATTGCTTTGTCAGATTAGTAGAAAATGGATCGCCCGTTTTTGCACTGTAAGTTGTGTTTTACACAGTAATTATCGATATTTTGCTGTCTGTTACGCCATCAATATCCACAGGATTTGTTCCAGGGGTGGCACAAACGGGGCATTTTTTCCTGGCGGTGTAGCAAATGCGGCCTGATTCTCCCCAAAATAGCGATGCAGCTAAAATAAATGGCTATTAGCCTGAATATATACATATATGCCAGTTAGTTATCTGGATATTAGAATTATTCAGATGCTAATTAAATAAATTATGCAGATATTTATAATCTGTGATATAAAGATATTTATAATCTAGATTATCTGTATTTGCATGTAATGGACTTCGTCTTTTTGAGTCTCTTGCAAAAGTAAGCAATATAGTCATTTATTTTTGACGCCGTTGCCACATTCAAAAATTACCTCAAAATGCTGAGAAAAAATGTAACTGTAGCGAAATTTTCGCTACAACTACAGGAATTTTGTAGCTTCGCTACCGCTACAACTACAATTTAAAAAATGTAGTGCCGCTACAGCTACCGCTACAAATTTTGTAGCTAGCTACAGTAGCGCGCTACTTCCGACCACTGCGATTTGATATACACAGGACATGTACTATGTAGACATTTTAACGAAAAATCGGTTGAAGTCAAGGATGGCTAGGTGGCTCAGTTGGTAGAGCCTGCAATTTCCGCCTAAAATGTCTACATATGCAACATCTCCCTTTCTCTTCTCGACATTCATAAAATTTTCGGCTGTCTCTTTATGGTAGTTAAGTGTTTGAATGTGTTTCGAACCCAGTAGGCTTAAACAAAAGTTTTTTTTTTTTTTACCATGAAATTCTCGGACTGCATATACGAAATTTAGTTCTGGCAAAACTAAATCATCACTCAAAACTTTGATTTTCAGTTGATCTATGCAGCTTATTTCTGTTTTAATAAACCACTCCAATATCCGGTACTGCTGAAATATTCACGAGAGAGAGAGAGAGAGAGGCCTTGATCTGTTCGGCCCTCGAACCGAGCTAGCACTACTCTGAGGCCCCGGAAGTTCTGCTGTCGTCAATGTCTTCATTTTCGAATCGCTATATCTTATAAAGCAACCAGAGGACGCTGACTGATATGATCACCAATCGACTGTATGAATTGTCTTACCTCTGAAATCTCATTAACCGATTCTTTGTACAGATTAACCGAAAAATTGAATTTCGCGAATTTATATGTTCATTATATTCTAGAACGTTCCGCAGATAAAATGATTCGTTAATATTGCCAGTAGTTGACTCCTTCTCTCATTCAAGAACGTACCCTCTCCCACCTTTCAGAGATTAGAAATTACAACGAATTGCCCTACGTGTGGCGCTACCTTTGTTGTGCAGCTTTCAAATGCTGACAAGTCTCTACATAGTGCTCAAGTGAGCTGCGACAACACCGAAAGTGTAATAAAAGTTTACGTGCAATATTATCAACAACAGGGCTATAGAACATTCTCCGTCTTGCCTCGAAAATTTTCTATCTCCTTAAATCATCGTCACATTATTCAACAAGCCAAAAACGTAATTTTATCTAGTATAAAATAGAAAATTTCCTGGGGGGGGGGGCTTGAGCAACCTGAACCCCACCTTGGATACGTGCTATTAACAATAACAGGGGTATAAACATGCTCCGTCTTGCCTCGATAATTATTTCTCTCTTTACATTATTTTCACATTATTCAAGAAGCCAAAAACCCTAATTTTATCTAACGTAAACTGAAAAATTTCCTGGGGATAGGGTCGAGCCCCCTGTGCCCCATCTTGGATACGTGATATTATCAATAACAGGGTTACGGAACATTCTCCGTCTTGCCTCGATAATCATTTATTTCCTTAAATTATTGTCACATTATTTTATTTCACACCACAAGAAACCAAAAACCTCATTTTATCTAGTGTAAACCTAAAACTTTCGGGGGGGGCTCGAGCCCCCTAAGCCCCCCCTATGGATACGTGCCTGTTCCAAAGTTAGACAAAACAAGTGAATGTACTAATGTGAAAACAATTACTGATCTTGGGGTAGTTAATCCTAGGCAACCACTTTTGCAAAACTATCCAAATACTACGTTCGGAAAGCGAAAGCGGTCATTTCAAAAACACTGGTTTGCATCTGCGCCGTGGCTAGAATATAGTGTGGAACTTGACACATGCTTTTGTTTTCCATGCCGTAAATTTGGCACAGATTCAGGATATGCAGAATCAAGTTTCAGGAAAATAGGGATTCGCAACTGGAAGAAACCATGTGAAAAAATTAAGGAAAACGAGGAACGTCCTATCATCTAAAATGCATGGAACTGTGGGCGAATTACAAAGTGAGTATACCAATCAGTTTTGTAAAACAATTATATGTGTGTGTGTGTGTGTTCGTAGTTTAACTTAAATAATGAAATATGTATATGTCTGTATATCGAGTGTTCAAATTGAAAAAATGCTGAGGAGAAAAGTCATATCAGCTTCCCTTTTCAAATTTTGAGATTTGTACCTAATGGACTGATGGTTCAAAGTAAATAACACAAATTTTCCAATTAATGTACAAGAGTTCAGTAATCACAGATGTCGTCTCAGTGGACTTCTATTTCATATCAGAATTATTTTTCTTAGAGGAAGGCAAATTAATCAGGAAATATTTTCTCATCAAATACATATTGTAATTTGCAAACCAACAACAGTATTAATTTTAATGTAAAATTCAGTACAGAAACTGACAATTTATATGCTGATATTAATGTAATATTTACTTGAAGTTGAAAGAAATGATTACGTCAAATTCTTAGCAATAGCAAAATATGATCGAGAATATTTAAGAGGAAAATTCTTTACCTGGTCAGGAGTTAAATTAAAAATTTCAATTTGAACACTGGATGTACTTTGATTTTCGTTTCCTGATTTTACATTACTTTACTGACACTTCTAGCTAATTTCAAAGATATGCCTGGGTTCGATATCTAGAGGACGCACATAGTGGTTTGGATCCAACTTTAAACTGTACGTCCAGTCCCGATTGGCCTATCTGTGCATGAAGAGGACTTAATACAAAAACTCACGGACTCGAACTTAGATCAATTTGGGACAAAATCGTAATTCGGTAGCTAACGTGCTCAGCCACTGAGGCGGCTAGAATTCAATTGGTTTTCATTTTGACTGTTTTACCTTTTTTTCTACCTCGTAGGTTAATTTTTTACAAGTCGATGTGGATGGATGAATGATGGACGGATGGAAAGGTGGTGGGAGCAGACAAACAGAATGAGTCACCAATGGCTGGTGGAGGTTTGAACATGGGATCTCTGATTCCGTAGCCCTTTACGCTTACCACTCCGCCACGAACACTGGAATAAATTAAATAAGTAATGCCATTGTTTAGAATGGATGTCGGGGAGAGTGAAAGCCTAGCTAATAACAATGTACACTAATGCATTGTTGGCATTGCTAGCAGATGTTAACGGTCTACTGATACCTCACACAACGGAGAAATAATCTTTACCTATATTTGCATTGTTTTAAAAAATATATATAGCACTGACGAACGAAGGAACAAAGCTAATCTTGATGGTGTAGGGCAGGAATTTCCAAACTTTTTCGTTTCGCCGCGCCATTAGTGTTTCAAGATTTTTTCACGGCGTCCAAATCAGAATGTAGGCCTATCTAATACTTGCTTTGATTGATTGATTGATTGAATTGATGTTTTAAGTCCATTTCAAGCACAATAAGGCTAATCGGAACTGGACCTACAGTTTAAAGTGGGATCCGAACCACTATGTGCCTGCACCGGGTAACGAACCCGTGACCCCTTTATTACAAGGTGGTGACTCTAACACTACGCCACCGGGGAGGCCCTATCTAACACTTGTAACGCTCTGTTAGTGTGCATAGGTTGCTTTCCTTAAGTTAAAAAATAAACATATATTTCAAATTCCGAAACATTTTTTATGTAAAATGTTCTAAATAAGAGCATGTATTTGGAACAATCATGTCAATGACTGAATTTCAGTGAAAATATTGGAACATCATGCGGCGGCCCCGTACGCCTACCAGGGCGCCCCAGGGCACACTTTGGGAACCACTGGTCTAGAGATTACAATTCGCGACGTTTTTCGTGTTAAAGTGCAAAATTCGGAGTTATTCTGAAAAATGGCATAATTCGCGTTATTTCGCGATTCCGAAACACCGAAAACTTGCCTCCTTAATTTACCCAAATCCTTTTTAGACACTTTATTTTGCTTTCTTCAACTTTTCGGTGTTATCGGTAAAACGAAAACTTCACGTCCCTACTCATAATTTAATCAATATAAATCTGATGACTTTTTAAATAATTTCCTCTTACCTTTAAGCAACGAAAGCAATCTCCTAATACTATTATTTAACACATGACAATCATAACTAAGAATATCTATAGTTTGAAGCACAGAATTTTACTATTTTTACAATTCTTGGATATAATGCTTCGCTTTAAATTATTTTCAAAAACAGAACTGAAATTTTAGGTAGTTTAGATTGTGTCAGGAAATATGATTTTAATGCCACGAACATTTTTGCACTCTTTCAACAGGAGGGGAGAGTAACAGCCACCTTCCACTTTACCTGATATTCGTTTCTTCCATCCTCTAAAAGCTGGATATTTTTTTGCAAGATCATTGTGGAATTTAAACTTTCGCTTCGTTATTTCATAAAAGTAAATATGACTTAATAATCAAAATTCTCACTACGCGTTCCTGTATAGCGTATGTATGACTCGAAAATGAACTGGCCGATCTCTGTGGCAGAGTGGTTAGCACACCGCGCCACAACGCCAGAGGTCCCGGGTTCGAATTACAGCCTGAGCATGAGTGTTCTTTGTGAGTGTGCCTTCATCAAAGTTATCATATCATCGCTCATCCTCATCTTCGCGATTATCAAAAGTGGCAGAAAAGGGAATTAAAATAAACCATATCAGTCAATCAAAAAGGAACTGCTCAAATTATCAAATTACATGTGTTTCACAAGTCTCAGATTGCGAAGCAACGAGTTACAATAATACATACTAATGGCGTCAGGTTAACCTTGCAGCAGGTTTTATGTATCAATCCGCGCGAGAACTGAGCTCAGAATCTTCCGTGCCAGTCTTTCCTCAACCGCCGAGCTGCTTACATCGGAGACACTGAGAAAATCTACAGTATTGCCAACCGCACAACACATCAAAACCCGCATGCATGTCAAGTGGATTGTATTTTTGCTTCTCTTTGTCTCCTGAAACATAACATTTTAAAAGTACTTTCTGCGCATATATTATTTAATAAATGTGTCATTAATATAAGAGCGAAACAACTTCTAAACATGAGAGCATGTGTGTATATTTCGAGCACGCAAAAATAAAAATAAACAAAGATAAAAGTAAACAACGATAGGCTCCTCTTGAATTTAATGACAAATTATTGTTTTTGGTTTAGAAAGAAATAGATTTATGAAAAACTTGGTTGCTTCGTTCGCAATACATCCGTTACTGTAAGACACACGCACTTCAAGTTGTACCACCAAAAAAGCATGATTTGTTATTGGTGATATATACAATCAGGTGCATTGTCTGTCGCTATTACTCTGGTTTCAATTTATGAATCACTTCACTAAACCAGGATTCAAATCTTGGTCTGTCCATTTCTTGCTGATAATCACCCTTCCCTTTCTTTGCGCGGAACAGTAAATATGCGCCTTCAACAAAGCTTTCATTGCCGCCAGTGGGTGAAACAATAAGCCTCCCCCTTCCCCTCATCGTCGGTTTCTTCAGCCCTGGCGGTGGTTTTGCATGGTGGTATCCTTCCATGTTTTATTACCCCTTCCCCCACCCACCGAGTTGAAGGACGTCTCGTCCAAATAATAAACATGTTTCTTCTCACTGCGATATATTTTAATACCGCGGAGATTCTTTTGTCGTCAAACAACAAACAATCGTTTCCTCTTGCTAAACTCAAACCGCAAATCATTCAACACCCGTGATACAATTCGTGTGCACATTGACGGCAAATCACCTCACGCCCTGTTTTACTTTGATCTTGTTGCCGCAAGGAGGATTATGCATTTAAAACAACTTGCTTGACTTTGAAGAACATTTCCTTTCGGATGAAGCCCAAAATAACATTCGGGTAAAACCGCGCGCTGAACAGGAGATTCAGCCATTCTCGCCGCTCTACAATAAACATAGGGTTAAAATAGTAGGAGGTGCAACACTGGTATCAGCGATTTCACGCGCTCTGCAACGCATTCAGTCTCGCTCGACTCGCTCTAAAGTTTCAATGTCTCTTCAACGCATTACAGATTCGAGTTGGCGAATCTGCGGTTCTAAGTTCGTCTGCACAGTGATTGCAACCAATTAAGTCCATACCTGCTAATCAATGTATTATTTTGTCTGTATATTACAAATTAAATAACTGTTTTCTTGCAAGTATGCAGTTGTGTCGGAATAGAACCCGTCTCAGTGGAACTATATTCTTGCGCGCACGTTTGGATCTACATATGCTAAAACCTGCTGCAAGGTTGACCTGACGCAGGGCTTAGTGGTGTGCGGGACACAACTTTTTTTGGTCGGGAAGGGGATTTTTTTTTAAATCTCGACGTTCGGGACGGGTAAAATCCGCAATTTCCCGACCTAGCCGGGAAATTTTCAGGAACGGGTAATGATAAAAAAAAAATTCCCGACGCTGTGGAAATTGCGAATTTGACGTAATTTCCCTTTTTCTTTCCATTTCTGAAATAAAAGCTAAGAATTTCCGAGAAGTGTCAATACACTTAGAATGCAGAAAGTATCAAGAATTAAACACTTTCTAAAACGACCATTTGAAAGTTCCGAACTGCTCGGGATCCCGAAATGTCTGGAAATAATTTCCCAAAGTCGGGATCGGGACGGGATTTTTTTTACCGACTTTTCTGAATCTTGCACACCCCTACTAATGACTCAGTCGGGAAAGTGATCATGTTCAGCTCCCAGATGCTAGGTGAACATTGCTCTCATATTTAACGCGCCCCAAGTGATATGAATATCATTGTGGAAGCATTCTCTATGCAGAACATGTGCTACGGTCGATGCTATAGCCTACTCTTTCTAAAGAAAAGGAGGAAAATTTCCGATTTCTAGAAAATCCGCCTGGACGCCGGACAGACACCTAAAAAGGAGGACATGTCCGGATAAAAGAGGACGTCGATAAGTTCCTCCAAAATATGCATGGAGGGGCATATTTTAGGGGTCACATGTTAATTTCCTGTTCGTTGTAGTCGAGGGAGGGGTGACTACCTATTATACCACATCAGGGCCGGATTAACCTATGGGCAACTGGGGCAATTGCCCCGGGGCCTCCACCAAAAGGAAGCTGTGAAGGGCCTCCACCAAATTTATATTTTAACCAGCTGGCTATACTTGTGAACAATTACGTAAGAAGTTGTATTTTAAAAATAAAATAAAAAATCTTCAATATTGTCGTATGTCTACTCTGATCTGGTTCAGTATTCTAAATGAACTTGTAGTGACAACTCCATCACAAATTCGAATGTCTTGGACCCATCCGTGTAAAACACATTAAAATTGGGGTGCTTCGCACGAAGTTCTAAAAACCGTTGCTGGTATACAACCATTGGTGTCTCTGACTTTGGAAGAGCAGTCAGAGAAAAATCGATAGAAGGTGCAGGAAACTCCCAGGAAGGGAGAGGCGAAATGAGTGGAGAGACGCCAGGAAGATCACTGTCAACACCAAGTGCTGACAGGATCTCGTCTGCACGAACACCAAATGGTCTAGTGACACTAGGGTGGAGCCGATACCTTGCCAGCCTATCCTCGTCTGAGATGGTGTGGAATGAAGGATGTGAAGGCATCGATCGAAGATGGAGGCAGTAGTTAACTACCAGCCGCTGTCTTCGCAGAGACAGCGACGGCTCAGATGCCTCTACATACAAACTGGCGACTGGACTGGTCCGAAAGGCACCAGTGCACACACGTATACCAGCATGGTGGACAGTGTCTAGGATGCGAAGTCTAGATGGGCGAGCAGAAGAATACACAACACATCCATAATCTAGCTTCGACCTGATGAGTGCACGGTATAGGCGAAGCAATACCGTCCTATCAGCACCCCAAGAAGTATGAGATAAAACGCGTAAAAGGTTGAGAACTCGAAGACAAGAGAACTTTAACTGGCGAAGGTGAGGTAGCCATGTTAATTTCTTATCGAAAATGAGGCCCAGGAAGCGGACCTCATTCACGAAGCACAGGGGAGACTTCCCCATGTTCAGGTCAGGATCTAAATGACATGTACGCTGACGACAAAAGTGAACACACACGGATTTCTCGGATGAGAAGGTGAAACCTGTTTGGGAGGACCACTCAACCAAACGGTTTATCGTCAGTTGGAGTTGACGAGAAGCTGACGCGAGATTCCGTGAGCGACAAAAGATCGTGAGGTCGTCGACATAGAGGAGGCCATGTACAGGGGAAATAATGTTTGCCATAACACTGTTTACTGCTATGGCAAACAGAGTCACACTAAGTACGCTGCCCTGCGGGACACCGTTCTCTTGTTCGTGAAGATCCGAAAAGGAGTTCCCAACACGTACGCGGAAAAAGCGATCTGATAAAAAAATTTCAATAAAGTACGCCATATGGCCACGCACGCCCCAAGAATGGAGCTGCTTTAGGATGCCAAAGCGCCACGTTGTGTCATATGCCTTTTGGAGGTCAAAGAAAACTGCAACTAAATGTTCCTTGTTGAGGAATGCATCCTGAATATGTGTTTCCAGCTGAACCAGATGGTCCAGTGTGGAACGGTTGGAGCGAAAACCACATTGAAAATTACTTATCAATGAGTTTTCCTCCAAAAACCAGGTGAGACGCTTGTTGATCATGCGTTCCATCAACTTGCACACACAGCTAGTTAAGGCAATAGGCCTATAACTCGAGGCTGCGGTGCGTTGTTTACCTGGTTTCAGGATGGGAACAATAATAGCTTCTTTCCAGGAAGTGGGGAAAGATTCCTCCAACCAAAGCCTGTTGAATACCGCCAAAAGGAAATGTTTGGCTCCAATGGGCAGATGACGAAGCATCTCATAGTGGATCTTGTCCACTCCAGGAGCAGTATTCTTAGAATCTCGAAGCGCCTGATCGAACTCCCGTTCAGTGAATGGAGAGTTGTATGGCTCGGTGTTATGACTTCGAAAAATTAGAGGGCGTCGTTCCTGACGGTCCTTCTCACGGCGGAAACGTGGTTCATAATTTTCAGAGCTAGACGCATCAGAAAACTGCGTGGCCAAGATATTAGCTACATATGTCTCCGGAATCGGCGTACAACGTCCCATCGTGCTCCAGAGCGCTCAGAGGAGTAGATGCACCCCCCCTGGATGCGACGTACTTTGGTCCAAACGGCTTTCGACGAAGCCTGCTTCGTCAGAGAAGACACGTATTGGACCCAGCACGCCTTCTTACTGGCTCGAATGAGCTGACGGGCACGGGCACGTTTAATGCGGAACTGCTCGAGGTTTGCGGCAGTGTGGTTCCTATTGAATCGATCGAGAGCATGATTGCGGTCCTTGATGGCTGCACCGATCTCCGCAGTCCACCAGGGGACTGGGCGTCGCCTCGCAGGTCCACTGGGATGTGGAATGGAGGTGCGTGCAGCATCATGCACTCCTGACACAAAGACATCTAAGGCGTCGATTGGTGGTAAAGTCCACGCAAGATCGATTTCAAGGTCCACTGCACGCTCGAAGGCTTCCCAGTTGGCCCGACTGAGATTCCAGTGAGGGTGGTGTTCACGTGATTGCTGAAGATGATCGAAGGTAAGAATGAGAGGGAAGTGATCACTCCCACAGAGATCAGGATGAACGCTCCAAGATGTGGTAGGAGCAAGGCTGGGACTGCAGAAGGACAAGTCCAACGCAGAATATGTGCCAGAGGAAGGACTGAAATATGTGGGAGTTCCATCATTCAGCAACGTTAAACCTGATGCCTCACGGAATTGATCTAGAATTTGACCCCGGGGCTCTGTACGAACGGAGCCCCACAAAGGATGGTAGGAATTAAAATCGCCCAAAAGAACTACAGGAGACGGAAGTTGTTCGAATATACAAAGGAGGTCCTCAAGAGAGAATCGCTCCTCCCTTGTGATGTAGACACAGCACACAGATATTGGCTGTGGTAGATGGACCCGCACGGCGACAGCTTGGAGGGGGGTGGTGAGAAAGATTGGTGTAGAGTGGATGGTATCTCGAACACCGATTGCAACACCACCGTGTGCACGACGACCCTCAGGAAGCTTGTCGGTGCGGTCATTCGAATCAGTTGGTTGCGCCTTCGTCCTAGACTCTCAAAGTTCCAGTTACTTGCTACATCCTGCCTGTTCCATCTATACGGCAGAGTTGTACGCCATTCTAAAGGCACTGGACTTTGCAGACGTCAATGGTCTGAAGAAAGTCCTTGTGTGCTGTGATTCGACCAGCGTGTTGCAGTCTCTGGATTCGCCGTATTCCCGGCATCCGGTAGCGCAACGCATATTCAGACGGCTTGTGTCCTTATCTGCCAGCACAGATGTACACTTCTGTTGGGTCCCTAGCCACGTGGGCATCCAGGGGAACGAAGCAGCTGATGCTGCCGCCAAGTCTGCTGATGCAGATGGCGACGTTCTCGTCCACCTTTTGCCAGCTAGCGACCTGCAGAATGTGTTCCGTTCTCGCCTTCTTGACACTTGGCAGACCGAGTGGGATGTGGAAACGGGGAACAAGCTTCACGCTGTTAAGCCCACCATAGGTGTTTGGCGTTCCTCGTGTCGTCCCTCTCGGCGAGAAGACGTTATTCTTACCCGCCTGCGTATAGGACACAGCCGTCTCACGCATGGTCACCTACTGCAAGGGCTGGACCCTCCGTTGTGTCGTACTTGTAATGTTATTTTAAGCATCCGACACATTCTCGTTGAATGTGTCGATCTTGCTTACCTCCGGCAGACTTTTAACCTTTCCGGCTGTTTGTCATCCCTCTTGGGTGATGACAGCAGTATTTTATCACATGTTTTTAGTTTTTTGCGAAGAGCTGGACTCTTCCACCGTCTGTAAGGAGGTTTTTAGTTTATTCTGACTTTTTAATGTGTTGTGTTTGTCTCGTGCAGGTCTTTTTACAACCTTGCACTTTTAGTTTTTCTTAAGGGGCAATCTACACCCCTTTTTTAAATCTCAGTCAGAATTTTAGATAAGGGGACATTTCCCCGTATACACAGAAGGGTGCGAAATGGCCTCAAGTGCCGACGCACCCATAAATTTTAACTCAATCAATCAATCAATCCATCACAAATTACATCTCCAGCTCGCAAGCTTGTGAGCATCTACGAGGAGGATCTGGAACCCTCGCTAGAGAATGAGCTGATACAGTTTGCACACCTAGTAAGCAGTAGCAACAGGGTGCGAAATCACTACAGATTGGGGGGGGGGGAGGAGCAGACCAACAGACACACACACACACACACAATATATATATATATATATAATGTCATTAAATATATGTCAATTATCAAATAATTCAATTATATTATAATTATATATATTATATTACAAAATATCGATTGTCCTTCATTCAAAATTCGATTGCAAATTTAAGATATTACTACAATGATTTGCGTGAGTAGGGGGAGTGGCAAAAATTAAGACACATAAGATAATGCCGACATAAAAAATACATCTAAAAACTAAGAAGTTTTTTATTTATATATTTATATAATTAGCGGTAGTTGACGAAATGCGATGAGAAATGGAGAAGAAATAACAAATCGGACTAATTTCTGTGTTCTGGGGATTGCTGGGTTGAGTGTCCTTAGGAACGAGGCTCTGTTGTTCATTCTTTGTATGTGTTTTCAATATTATTCCCGTGAAGTATATTCAACTTCAAAACTAATTGTTTATCTTTTGTTGTTACAACAAAAATAATTCTCCCCCCCTGGAAAAGTTTGGTGGGGGGGATTTTAGGACAAGATCGTTGGTGGGAGGAATTCCCCCTGTCCCTCCGGGATTTCTCACCCTGAGTAGCAATGTCAAACATCAGGAAGACATCCCAATGGAACTGTCTATGTATAATATTGTATGCATGGACCCGTTCCGCAGTACATTTCCCAATGTCGAAATTCTCTTTAGAATGTATTTGGTCTTAATGGTAACAAACTGCAGCGGAGAAAGATCTTTCTCAAAAATTAAATTAGCGAACAACAGGCATCGTGCTGCCATGGGACAGAATCGCTTATCCAATCTTTGTTTATTAGGAATTGAACATGAACTTCAGGAATTGGACTTGGATGATATAGTAGATGCATTTTCGTCGAAAAAGGCAAGAAAAGTGTGTGTACTATAAGTGTTAAGCCTTTGGGAATTTTCTTGAAGAAAGTGTAGTTACTACAATTTCCACAATTAACCTGTCGGTAATTGTCCAGTAGATGGACCATATTTACTGTTAATTGTAAATAATATCATTTATAATAAATTATGTACGCAAGTACAGTCTACTGCTCAGTTCTCTGTTTCCGTCTGAACCCCCTTAGTATTTACTATATATTGTAGTTACGGTGTTCACTCTTCATAATATACTGTAGACATTTAGACGCAGAATTTTACTGCTGCTATAGAGCTACAATTTTCGTCCTGTAACTTTATTCTACTGCGCTATTCTCCCTGCAAATCTATGTTCGATTGTGAATGACTACTGATTCTAAAATCAGGTCTACCATTTCAACTGCTGAAAATTGGTGGTTAACATATTGAGCTAATAAAGCGCCTAGCAAAAATTATATAAAAACATGGGGGGCCCACAAAACATTTTGCCCAGGGGCCTCCACAAACCTTGATTCGGCCCTGTACCACATCATTAAGTAATAGAAAACTGAGTGCAAATCCTCGTCACTTTTATTGCTTTGTGGCATAGGGAATATCACATTTTGTTTACAATTTAGATAAACTCGTGACCTTCAGCTTCATTCAAACATGTTTCCCATTTAGAAAAATAATTATACGAGGCGCATCCAGAAAGTAAGTTTCCTTATTATTTTTTTTTAAAAAACATAGTTTCAGGAAACCATTTATTGGCAACAGTTACTGCAAAGGTTCAGCTATTTTTCAACATAGCAACCACCAGAATTGAGACACTTGTCGTATCGTGGTATCAACTTTTGGATCCCACTGTCGTAGAACTCTGCCGCCTGTGAATGGAACCAGCGTGTGACAGACGTCTTCAGCTCTTCGTCGTTGCCAAAACGCTCACCGGAGGACAGGAATTTCTTGACGTGCAAGAAAACGTGAAAATCGCTGGGAGCCAGATCAGGAATGTAAGGTGGATGATCAAACAACTCCCAGCCAAATTCCGTCAAAACAGCTGCTGTGCGCCGAGCCGTAGGTGGACGAGCATTGTCATGGAGGAGCACAACACCTGCAGTAAGCATGCCTCTTGTTTTGAATGGCACGTCGCAATTTCCTTAGTGTTTCACAGTAATGGTCAGCGTTCACCGTTTCACCTCTGGGGAGGAAGTCAATGAGCAAAATGCCCTTCCTGTCCCAAAACACGGTGCACATCACTTTCTGTACCGACAGCGTCTGTTTGAATTTCTTCTTGACCGGAGATCCACTATGCCGCCAATGCATTGACTGCTGCTTGGTTTCCGGGGTGAAGTGCGAAATCCTGTGACGATCCTGTCGAGGAAATCATCGCCGTCATCATGGTACCGTTGCAGGAATGTCAGTGCTGCTCCTGAACGTTTCATTTTGTGTTCGGGTGTCAGGTTTTTCGACACCCACCTGGCACACAATTTTTTGAACAGCAGGCGCTGCGTGACAATCTCATGCAACACGGATCGCGATATATGCGGAAAAAGGCTACTCAACTCTGTAATCGTGAAGCGACGGTTCTCTACGATGCGCTGCCGCACCAGCTCAACCAGATCATCAGTGATGAGGGACGGACGCCCACTGCGCTCTTCATCATGGACACTTTGACGACCTTCCGAAAACTGCCGACACCAGCGACGCACCATCTGCTTACTCATAATGTTCGGCCCATAGACCTCACAGATCTGACGTTGAATGTCAATTAGCGCAATGCTTTGTGCATTCAGGAACTTTATCACCGACCGAACCTCGCATGCGGCGGGAGAAGGAATACGAGCTTCCATTTCGGACCACTGGTGCCTCGCTACTGGCATGCGGCGGGAGAAGGAATACGAGCTTCCACTTCGGACCACTGCTGCCTCGCTACTGGCGCCGGGCGGGATCTGTCCGCCTGGCATATGATTGATACGTCTTAGCTCTGCTGTGCATGCGCAATTTACACGGCTCATTATGTTTACTTTCACGGGAAAAAAAAATAGGGAAACTTACTTTCTGGATGCGCCTCGTACATATAATGGTTTTCTCTATCGAAAATTGGCTTGTAAACGAATAGATCCTTCAATTGCTGCAGATAGCGTGGTTAATAAAACAATAGATAGACCTTAATAGGTATAAAACTAACCTTTGCAATATGTGGTGGACTTGAGATAAGATGTTATCATAACTTGAGTACATGTTTGAAACATAGAAGTAGCATGGTGGTAGTAGTATTATTCGTAATACCAGTTTATGTCCATTTCTATTTAATGCATACCAATATTTTTTCACAAGCATTTTAGATTTCATAAATAAAAACGGATCTTAAAATATCAAAAATATAGTAGCTCTAAGCCTACTAAAACAAAGTGGTTATAACCAGGTGTCGAAATGGAAACTTTCACAAAATAAAACACCTTACTTTCGTTAACATTGCGCTTTTTTCTCTGATTAATATAGCGACGAGATTGTCGATAGTGAAATGACGCGCTGCTGCATTGTGTATTGCAATTAATTATATTTGACTTTAAAATATTTACTCAAACGTCAAATAATATAAAATACATTAGACACGAGTCTTCTGGAATTTTCTTCCCTTTTTAAAAATTACACAGACGGATATTGCGAATGAGAGTCAGTTCGTCCAACTAGGGAATTTTTTTTCATAAAATGTACATAACCTCAATACTTTGTCGTAATAATATTTATTTTAAAAAACAATTTGTGCAAGTGGAAGATATTTCCATATTGTTATTTTGTGCATGATCAGAAATTGGTTGAAATTTACTGTCTTTTAATCGAGGCCAAAAAGAATGAACGACGGAAAAGCACTGAAAAAAGGGGAATACTGTAGATGGTGTGCTGGTCAGAGGCGCAACCACGAATTTTTGTCTGGGGGGGGGGGGGCAAGTATCAGGATAAACGTACCAACAACAAGAATAATTCGGTAACAGTTTCATGCATCGGAGACACATTTAAATCGGATATTTTGTCTTTCTCGTGGTTTGTACTTACCAATTATGTATTGCGGAACATAGTGGAAGGTGCCAATATGCTTTTTGCACGAAAACAAACACTTTTTCTGCTAAAATAAACCATTTTCCTTAATGCTACGGAAAGCACGTCACGGTGCGATATCGCTTGCTTTGCGAATTGTAACGCTTCTTTTGTTTTCGAATATCAATGTTTCCAACTCTATTGTGCATGAAAGTTGTAAAAAACCGGGGATCAAAAACCATGCACGGGTAGCCCCACAAACCATTGACGTTAGCCCCAAAAACCATCCACGGGTAGCCCCACAAACCATTGGCGCTAGCCCCAAAAACCATCCACGGGTAGCCCCACAAACCATTGACGTTAGCCCCAAAAACCATCCACGGGTAGCCCCACGAACCATTCACACGAGGTTAGGTTAGGCCTGTTAGGTTAGGTTCCATTAGCACCCATTTCACCCCTAAATTCATCGAAAAACCATTTTCCTTTCTCGAAAAAAAACCGCGCGTTTCTCGAAGAAAAAAATTGCGTTTCTCGAAAAAAAATCTCGCGTTTGGAAACCCTGATTCCACTAGCGAGATCGCGTGACTTCCGACGCTAGAGCCATCTGCAGGTACATCTTGGAAACAACGGCATGATGTTGTCGATTTTCACAAAATGCGCAATATTATTACATGAAAAGTGATTATTTATTGTTCTACTGCATTGTAGGATGAAGTTTTAGGAAGAATATATATCGACGGAGGTTGTAAACCTTGGAGAAACTCATTTCCGTAAGTAGTTTCTTGTGTAAAATTGAAGAAATGTGTCTCCGATGCATGAAACTGTTACCGAATAATTCTAATAATAATAACAATAACAATAGCAATATTGTTATTATTATTACTATTATTATTATTATTATTACTAGTGGTAGTAGTGGTAATATCAAAGACGTTATTATCCTCATAAATTACGCAAAGAGGGGGTAGAAGTCGGCTACTAAAGTATTTGTTTGGAACAAACTATTTGAAATATTTTTTCAACACAGTCAATTTCGCATTAGCTAATAATGGAAAACAAGGACACCAACTGTATGTTTGAAAGGGAGAAAATGAATGATAAATGCATTCCGAAGATAATTATTTTTGTAATTACATATAACATGTATAACTTTCATTTACAACATATGTTTTACACATATGCAACATGGAAAATAAGAAAATACATATGCAACATGCTAACATTAATTGCGTACGTATTCAAAGTTTATGCAATACATATATACAACACAAAACATATTATTAATATTATTTATTATTATCCAATTTTTGCAATTGAAAACAATATTGATTTAACAGGGCACAAATAATTTTATTGGACGCCATGGCATTCTCTTTTTTTCCAACTATTTTCATTAAGATCGCTCGGCATCCATGGCCAACTCCCGCCACCCCCTAGCTACGGTTCTGAACCAGACGATATCGAGATAAGCAGGCATTGCGAGCGAAGCGAGCAAGAACATTTTTCGAAATGTATTTTTATATGCATAAGATTTTAATTCGAAGGGGGCGATTGCCTCTCTGTGCAGGCGCCTTTGGCCGTCAATGTTTGCCGGCCCCCTATTTGCCCCTAAAAGGGCACAAATAATATCACGGGGCGCCAAGGCATTCTCTCTTTTACAACTTCTTTTCATTAGGTCATTCGGCACCCATGGCCGACTCGCGCCGCCACCTAGCTACGGCTCTGAACTTGACGAAACTGAGAAAAGGAGGGCTTGAGAGCGAAGCGAGCAAGAAAATTTTGCGAAATGTACTTTTATTTGCATAAAATTTGAAATCGAAGGGAGCAATTCTTTTCTGTACCCCCCTGCAGGTGCCCTTGGCCGTCAATGTTTGCCCCCCCTAGAATTGACTTCCGTCGAAGGTTGGTGGGAGGGCAATGCCCCCCCCCCCATGCTCCTCTGTGGTTGCGCCACTGAGTTACATGTAAAAGTTTGACTTAACTGTGAAGTATCAACATTTCAGTGCTAGAAGTAGGTATCTCATAAGTTTCAAATTCTTGCTCATAGAGACACCACTATGTTTGTGCTCCAACAGCTGAACATAGTACTAAGTTATTTTAATGTGTATTTTATTCAAAACTGTCTTGAATGGACATACACAACTTGTGCTCTCAACCCCTCATATATTGTAAGGTAGGTGAACCAAAGGTGGCCATAGTTAAGCTTCTAGAGCAATTTACAAATCTCTAATGAAAGATACATTTCTGAAATTAAAAGAAAGTAACTCCTATATCTAATTTACAACGTGCAACAAATTGATATTTTGTAATTCCTATAGGCCTATAGTGTATAATAATTACAAAACCGTTACGTATTGGCCACCTTGGGAACAGGGCTTCCAATAAAGGTAGCTTTTAGTTGCATAGCAAATGTTTCTTGTGCTCAAGAAAACATATTTATTCATGTTTATTCACGTTTATACAATCTATTAGAGAAAATGGTTGGTCTCAAACTTCTGATTGATCAAAATTATAATTAAATGAACTTTCAAAATACGTATAATATGTGAACATTCGTTAATTTTGCTTGGTATGCATTGTATACATTAACAACGAATAGCCGACCTCTGTGGAGGAGTGGTTTGCACATCCCCTACGACGTCAGGGTCCCGGGTTCGAATCTCAACCTGGGTATGTGTGTTTTTTGTGAGTGTCCCTTCATCAATTTAATCATATCGTCACTCATTCTCATCTTCGCGATTAGTCAAAAGTGAAAGAGAAGGGAAGTTAAATAAACTAAATCAACCATGGGCCATCTTAGGAACTCGCGCCTGGACCAGGTTTTTAAATAAAAATAGATATCGTTGCTTTGACACAAAAACATTTTTTACAATGTAATTACATGATCAAAAAGAAAATAAGAAAATTAAATGTGCTTTCATAATATGTGTATGTGAACATTCGTTAATTTCAAAGATGTACAAACACACATTTCTTATTTACCTGAAAATAACAACGACGGCTAATCTGCTCGCTCCTCAATACACTAACTTATATAAAATGGCTGCTGGCAGCCCAAGACAGCTAGTTTTCTGCATGTTACATCTGAGGGGGACTAAGTATAATATATCAATGTATTGCCATTTATTAGTTGTGTTAAATACTAATACGATTATCGTAAAGTGGGCCACCTTGGGAACACGGGCTACTTTTGGCTCACCTACCTTACATACATACATACATACATATATACATACATACAAATCGTTGTTTCGTTTAGTGGAGTATTGATATATACAAAACACACACACACAGATACTTTCCTAAACGAAAAAGGACCTGTCGGTGGCCAAAGCATTAAGCGTTCGAAACATCATATCGTCACCAATGGTTCCAAACTTGAGTACTGACATGAGAATGGGCATTCCCTTGTGAGTGTCACGCTATAACTTTAATCGAATCATTAATCATCTTCAACGTCCCGATTATCCTAACGAGGCATAAAGCCACGCAAGAAAAATACAAAGGAGGTGCCAAGCTGAATCTTTGCAACATTAATATTTATTAGCACATTTTCAATAATTTTGTTTAATAATTCAATAGGTCTATTCCCATATGGAAACAGAGAATTAATTCAATATTTAAAGAACCACTTAGTTTCGCTACTGTAGGGCCAAGTATGAATGACAACTGTCCTTTCAACCGCTACTTCATCATCATCAAAGCTGTGCAACGTGTAGCTTGTAAAATGAGAAATGTCTCTAAATTAAGATTAAAACCTCAAAATGCGAAATCAGAAAAGTTCTTACCACAGCTGTCTTGTTTGCCCACTTATGAAGATCTTTCCACACGTATTCACTGACTGTCATTTTCGGAATATCGACATCAGATAATGGTGATTTTAGGATAGGATTGCGACTGGATTGTTGCAACACTGCTGCTGAAGAAAACCTCAACCCTCCGCACTTGCAGAACTGTCCATCGTTAGCCAAAAAGCACAAAATTTTCTCGAAGTTCAAAGCCTTGTTAGCTCGGAAGCTGCTCAACAGAACGGTTGTACGCGCTAGCATGCTGAATCACTACTGACTTCACCACGCAACTGCTGGAAACACAAACACACTTTTGCATTAACGTGCAGTTATCTGACCTTCAGTTTACCAGAACTTTGATCTTCTCTTCGTAGTTACGACCATTAACCGAAACGTGTTCTTTTTATATATACACGAATCATTCTAAATGATCATTCTTTATCTGAGAAAAGGGGCGGAAACATATGCAGGTAACATAATCATGAATCCATGATTTCGTTCAGTCGCGCGATGACAGCAGGTTAAAGAGCAAAAAAAGATAATGTCATACCTCGTTACACAGCAACTCTGGCTTACTGTTATCTTTGACATAATTTATTATCTAACTTTAGGGTTCAATGTTACATCCTTAACAAGCTCTGCATCAGATAGCATGCGGAGTTCATAATTTGAACCAAGAATGATAGAATCAAGCTACATCATACTGACACATTAAAAGTGTAAAGATACATGAAAGCAATGAATTTCTATTTTTCTTTTGAAAGGGTTGTGAGTACAATGTACGAAACTCATGCTTGAAACGGTTTTTTTGTATAGTAGGTACTGAATGTTATTCTAAACCGAGGTTGAACGAAACAATTTAACTACAACCAGTGGTTGGGATGGGGGGACGTTGGGTAGCATATCCAACCCACTTTTTGCCACATTCTCACTATGGCACTACTGACTACAACAAAGAATGGACGATGAACTGATGTAATAAAAGAGAAACTAAAGTCAAAGCTACGCAAGGCACTGAGGGGGATGTAGAGGTACAGCCCCACATATTCTCAATTTCAGCCCTGTTAGCCCAGTAAATAAAGGGAAAGAAAGTTTAATGTCGGGAATAATTTCATAAAAGCTTAATATTTGGCCAGTTGTTATTGCACTGCTATAGCCTGGACGGCCTAGGATCCAACGCGGAGACCGCCTTCATGGCAGTGACCCTCTATTGCCGCGTTTACCTACGAAGGAACTCGCGGCCAAACAACCAATTAGGCCTAGTGCTTGGGCAAGAAGCGGCAACATTAAAATCCCCCCTCCCTGAAGCAGCCAGCAGGGAAACAGGATTTTGTCAAAATAACCGTTCTGCGCAGTGATTGCACATCGGTTCCTGCGACGGCAAAATTATAGGAGTGCAAAATCCTAAAAAGTTCCCGTCCCTCCTCACCAGCGCTTCCCTCCAAACCTCAGATTCACACACTCTTAGTTTCTGAACTATATCTCCTTAACTAATGGTCTTAAGCAGATAAAATTTTTTATGTGTTGATCCTCATTAGATGGGCTACAACATCATTCTGTTTGATTTTTCGCCAAGGGTAATGGTCTTGCAGTATTTTAAGAAACAATCTGAAAAAATGTAATTTTTCTAGTGTCTTTTCAAATTTTTACCATGGAACTTTGGAATAAATTGAAAGGAAATTTATAAAATTTAAAACGATGTAAGTCTTAATGTATTTTAATGAAAGATACTCCATAAAATACAGGATTTGGCATGAAAATCCGACCCATTTAATCACCTAATACTTGGTCTTTAACAAAACTTTCTCCTACCTTCTACGTAGTACACCCAATTGTCAACCTCACTTCCACGTAGTACACCCTGGACGGATTTTTGCAGACTAATGAGGCTCTGGCGACAGACCCTATGGGCAATATAATTCTGTGTGTTGTCCTTATGTGTGTTATATGTGCTGAGTGGCCCTTTACAGCCTCAGCTTTTAACCTAAGTCAGAATATTTTAAGATTTTGGTTATACGACAATGTTATTTGTTATGGTAAGGGGCTGGACCCCGTATAGCGTGACGGGTGCAAAATAGCCTAATTCAAATTCAAAATCAAAACTTTCTCCTAAATGAATGCGCATATACGGCGGGAGGGGTGACGTGGCCAGGTGAGGAGAGGAGGGAAAAGGCCGAATGTAGAAGAAATAATAGTTCGAGATCAAATGAGTGAGAATGTCTGACAAGATGAGGCGGGCTGGTTTTTCGTGCCTAACCCTGTGTATCTCCAAATGGAGGATAGTACTAAAAAGTACTAATTATTTGGGGAGGGGTTGATAGGGTGAATCAACAAGGGGAGGGGGATTTTGCATTCCCGGCTAGCCCAATTTCAGCTATTAAAGAATTATACCCGATTGATTGATTGGATATATTTTACTTCGCTTTTTCTGCCACTTTTGGCTAATTTGCGAAGATGGGGATGAGGGATGATATGATGAAAATGATGAATGGACACTTACAAACATTCATGCCAAGGCCGGGATTCGAACCCGGGACCCCTGGAATCGTAGCGCTATGTGCTAACCACTTCGCCACGGGGACCGGCAATTATATCGAACATGAAACCTTAGTTGACTGGGCTATATTGTAGAGATGATATGATCAGCTCCACGTTAGAGTTGTCCCGAGGTATCTATTATTTGAGGCTGGATGAACCCCCAGAGCCGGTTCAAGCATGGACATTACTGAAAAAATCCCACTTAAAAATCACTCACTCCGGGAATCGAACCCGGGTCATCCACGTAGCAGACAGTCTGCTTTCGTGATAAAAGATAATAAAAGGTAAACGACCGTAGTTTGTCCAATCTGTTAACCATTAGACTACGGTGACTCGCTCAAAGTACAACAGTCGATTAGGGAAATGACAACTTGGTCATATTTCAGGAGTTTATATTCCAGGCTAGAAAGTAAACTACTGAAGAGAAATCTCTTAGAAACTGTGTGATTTAAGCTGATTTGAAAAAGAAGATAATGGCGTTTCTGAAGTTGGCAACCTGAATTCTTGGGAGTTGGCAACCTGAATTCTTAAGAGTTGGCAACCTGAATTCTTAGGAGTTGGCAACCTGAATTCTTATAAGTTGGCAACCCGAATTTTTATAAGTTGGCAACCCGAATGTTTATAAGTTGGTAACCTGAATTTTTATAAGTTGGCAACCCGAATTTTTATAAGTTGGCAACCCGAATTTTTATAAGTTGGCAACCTGAATTTTTATACGTTGGCAACCCGAATTTTTATAAGTTGGCAACCCGAATTTTTATAAGTTGGCAACCTGAATTTTTATAAGTTGGCAACCTGAATTCTTATAAGTTGGCAACCCGAATTTTTATAAGTTTGCAACCCGACTACCGTTGGGATGGCAACGTGGCTTCCTTGAAGACGTTAAGAATGAGTCTAGTCTTCTCCCTTCATAGTGAGATAGCCCAGTTCTTAGACTCAGCATACGCCACTGTCATATTTGCCTCCTTCGTGAATTGCCAATTCCAAATGAATGAGAAGGGTAAAAAACAAATAGATTACAATCTCTGTTATATTTAGTATTGACCATTACGAGAAGACTCGTGCTTTGACCCACTTCAGTGTCTTATCATGCTCCTATTATCATCAGTAGCGTACGCAAGATTTCTTTTCGGAGGGTCTGGGAATGTAAAGGTGACTATTACATAGCGGCTTTCTAGGAGGATACATTACCTTTGTGCGTAGTGGTAACGTCGTGGACTTGTAATCAAGGGATCCTGGGTTCGATACCTGGTGGAGGCACACAGTTGTTCGGATCCCACTTTAAACTGTAGGTCCAGTCCCGATTAGCATTTCTGTTCACAAAGTGAGCTTAAAACTCAATAACTCAATAATCTATGTTTTATAAGTTGTTCACAAACAAAAATGCTAATCGGGGATCATTTTAAAGGGGGTTTGAATTTATATCTTTGCCGAGTCCCTTACTGCTTTTATTTGTAAATTCTGATTATCTCAAAATTTCGGGAGGGGCTGTTGCATACGCCAGTGGTTATCATAGTATAATAGAAAAATATTAGGAGTGTGTGTGTTGGGGCGGGGGTATGCCTTCTTTTCTTTAGATGTCAGACCAGGAGTTTCTAAACGGGGGGAACAACCGAAAATATATTTTATTGTACAATTATGAAAAAGAAAATAAAGTGAAATAATTATATTGCTCTATTTTTTTCTAAATGTGCCTTCCTGGCACGGGGAACTTTACCTTTACTTTTATTTTCTTCTTAAAATTATAGTCACAAGCTGAGTCTCATAATCTCCCTTCGGTACTCCTATTTATATACATACAAAATTGTTAAATGATGCCGTAAACTTAACTCCAAATTGTTTCCTTTGGACTTCATCCATTTTCAATAAACGTTTCCACGTATAACTCATTTGTTGAATGTTATCATTACAGACGTGCTGACTGAATGATGACGGTTCATTTTGTGATAATTACGTAACCATGGTTACGGGCAGCAAAAGTGCACATGCACGAGAAACAAACGACCCAGATGAAAACATGTAACCTAAATATTTCATTTATTGCGCATTAGCTTTCGCACGGACGTCAGATGTGAGGTACTGGGAGATGGCCCATATTTCAGTAATATGTATTTTATGATTTGCCTCCCGTAACTCCACGTGTAGTGACAGTTTCATCACAGAGATTGCGGATTCGAATTTTGATCAATATGCTGACGACTTCCGTGACGGGGTGGTTAGCACTAGGATGCTAGATGTCTCGGTTTCGAATCCTGGGCTGGGAATGGGCGGGCATTCTTTGTGAGTGTTCAATTTCCTCATATCATCACTCATCCTCATTGTCACGATTAGCCAAAAGTATAGCGACGTATAATAATAACCTAATCCAAATATATCGAAATAACAACAGTATAATTGTTAACTTTGGTTGCTGTACGTCTTATATTTGGGAGTGGAGGGCGGAAATTCTTCAGAATGGGTACACGTATACGCCCGAGTTTGTAAAGAAAAATCAGAATTTTTATCAGGGCGTGCGTGTCAAATTTATTATTTTTAAAATGCTAAGTTAAAGCGATGAAATTTATTCTCAAAATTGAAGGCCAATTCATTATATACTCGTACTTTCTGAGGTAAGCATTAGTATGCCGACTTTGAATTTACTCTCTAGAGCGCATTTGCTTTCCGTCTCTCTCTCTCTCTCTCTCTCTCTCTCTCTAGCCGTCCACATTCTACATCGTTATCTCTATCTCCCTCTCTCATTTTATGTTACTATCTCTTTACTTCTCTCTCTCTCTCTCTCGTTTTGCATCTTTACTTTCCTATCTACATATTTTTTCTCATTTCTATCTCTTCTTTCTTTTGTTTTGTCTCATTCCCTTGCTCTTCTGTCTCTCTTTATAGCACTCTCTGACTCTTTTTCATTATTTCTTTGATTTCTGTTTCATTCTCTTAATTTCTCTCTTGTTTTTGGCTTTTTCTCTTTAGCTCTCTCACTTCTTCTTTCTCTATATTTCTCATTTGATTTTGTCTCTTTCTCTTTGGATCTCAGGGCCTCCCCCATGGCGCAGTGGTAGCATCATTGCCTTGTAATCAAGGGGTCCCGGGTTCGATACCCGGTGGATGTACAAGTGGTTCGGATCCCACTTTAAACTGTAGGTCCAGTCCCGATTAGCCTTACTGTGCATAAAGTGGACTTAAAACACCAACTCTTTGGATCTCCCTCGCTTCTGTCTCACTCTCTTCATTTTCTTTTTCTTCTGTGACTGTTTCTTTCTCTCAGTTCTGTTGCTTCCTCTTCAATTATTTACCGTTTCTTTCTGTTTCTCTTCATTTCGTTGTTTTGTTTCTTTGTCTTTATTTCTTCCTTTGTATATGTCCCTTTGTGTTCATTCCTCTTATGACAATCAGTTTTTGTCACCTACTTTTTTTTATCCTAGGATTTCATTATTTTATATTTTTCTGTAACTTCGTATCCGCTTGAAGCTTCGGTAGAAAAACACCACGTTTCGGAACCTTTTGTGTTTTTCTGCTTTTGTCGACTTTTCCCACTTTCGGTCGTAGGAGCTCGGAACCAACAATGTGCTGTGATAAATCCTTCACTGTTTTTGAGCGACTTTTGTGCATTTGGCGACGGACAGTCAACTTGGGAGGCCAATTACTGGAGGAACATGTTACGTACCGGATGAGGGTAGAACTATTCTTTTCACCCCATTTTAACGCAACACGTGTGCCCCAAGAAGCTGGACCAGGCAAAAAATGGACGCTTGACCACCAACGTCGTAACTTCAGATTCCCGCGCCTAAAAGTCAGTCCGTTGTATTCGAAGTTTCAAGCTGTCTTTATATAGTGGCAGAACGAACAAACAAGTACAGTCTACCGCCAGTTTTCGAACCGACAACACCTCCGCGACAGTCGGAGTAAAGATTCGGGACTTTGTCTTTTTCTACCGCGCCGTGTATTTTATCCTGCGTGAGTGAGTGACAGTGACTAGTTGTACGAATACGCAGTGTTAATTAGTGACCTGTGCACTGGATTCGCGTTATTCGTTTTGTGACGAGGAACATTAATACAACTATGGCGGGCTAAAATCAAGAGAAGGAGGGCTACGGGTCTTCCTAGCCTGCATGAAGCCGACAACGCAGCAGATCATCGCTCAGCGTCGCGACGCCACACCACTAAAACGCCGCCAAATGACGCCCACAGCCCGATTAGAAGCCATGAAATGATACCGCCGAAAGCCGCCAGTCGAGACGCCGACGCCCGACGAGAATTCTACGGAGAGAGAAAGAGAGAGAGAGAGAGAAATTGGAAGATGAAGCGACACCAGCCCACACTTAGATCTACCGTCTAGAAGAGAAGATTGAGATAATGAAGCGACACCTACTGCGTCTTGAGACGACGCCGACGTCCCGCGTGAGATTAGCAGCGAGAATCCACGAGTACCCCCGGTAAGGAAACTTCGCCCGTTTTTTCGCCGTCCCCCCAGAAAGAGAGAGAGAGACGATGCGAAGCAATTAATCGCTCCATTACGAGGCCGACAAGATGATCGCCGTGATGTTGAAGCGTGAAGGAAGGTGTGTCCAAGAAGATTGCGAAGTGCCGCTACAAAGAAGTAGCGTGGGGAAGTGTTAGTGTCGCAAAGAGGACCGCGGGTTAACGTCACGCCGCCGTTTAGAGGACTACGGTAAACGTCGCTGAAACGTCTAGAACGCCGAGATGGTATAGTATACTACTGTTAATTTTCTATATGTGTGAGTGATCATCTAGCCAAGCCTCCAAAGATCGGCCGTCGGACGAAAAGATACCTGTATTTAAAATTAAAAGTCGCGAAGGTATTGATTATAATTATTTCTTGCCAACATAATCTAAATTTCAAAACAATTGCTAATTAGGAAGATCGATTCACAGCATACTGTTGTTTTTCCACGCTCTGCGCCGAACTGTTGAGTAATAATTTTTATTTATGTCACCTTATATGCTTTACTCGGTAAAATATTTGATTAAAAACGGCATAAATCGTGTATCTCTTGCAGAGATCACCTCTCAAGTTTGCTAAGTGAGGAAGTAAGTTAACTGCGTGCTATTTTTAATATATATTCATACATAAGTGTCTTCACTTTTCAGTCTGTAAACATGTGTGCCTTGCAGTTGATATCTAAGCCTAATGTTATTGAAGTTCCAATGCGCATTAGTGATAATTCTACAACAATTATTTAAATGTTTTAATAAATTGCAAGAATAAAAAGTTTACGTGTCTTGCCCGTTGGCAGAATGTAATGAGCACGTGCAGATGAAAGTTTTGTATCTTTAATTCTAAGAAAATTAACGTTTTCGGGCGCAGTTTAATATTCATAAGAAAAACTAAATATTGCATGGTGTCTAAAAAAGGGCCAATGTATTTATCTTAATGTAATTATTCCCCTGCGGTATGAGAGAGTGTGTGAATGCTTGAATGATAGTGAGGGGTTGTGTAATCTGTCTATTTTTTGTGTGTTATATAATATACATTATTGTTGTATATGATTTGACTATGATTTGTGTTTAAACATATAGTATACTTATCCTCATAACTGGTGGTATTTATATTTTAGTTCAACGTTAAGTCAGCAAAGCATTTCTGCTGGCTAACATCAATTATTATTATTATTGATTATTATTATTATTATTCAACGTCACTTTATGCACGAGTCGGCTATTCGTCGGGGGTAAAAACCGATCCGGTCACACGTACCCTGGAATCAAAACCGTTAGCTGGGCCCGACACCTAGGAAGGGGACTTCGGTCTCCGGACTAAGTGTCAAACATAGGTCATGTACCTAAAGGTCCCGGTGAGACTCTATTGTTTGTATCTTTTTCTCTTCACCTCTCGTTTCTTTCCCTTTACTTATCTCTCACGTCTGTTCCTTTATTCCCAGTACACTATAATTCGTTATTATGGTTATGTAAATAATTTGACAATAATTTTTAGTACAACGAAATGTTTACATATACTCGTATTATTTCTTCCATCCTACGTTGTATAGTTTCTTAATTGCCGGTAAGTGAAGATTTAATATCATCCTTGGAAATTAACTATGATATGATGATCCAGACACTTCCTTTCCCTTATTTAATTTTTGTTACATGATTTAAAACTTCACTTAGCAGCGATTTGAACTAAGCGTACAAGTTTTCTTTTTTTTTAATAATAATATTATGCTTCCAAGTCAGCTGTGATTCTGAACTGTGTAACTGTGTAAATTTCTGTGTAACTGAAATTTCCCCTACTGGAAAGTTTTCAAATACCACAATAGATAAAGAGAAGCACTCCTCTACTTAAAAATGTAACACAATACAATACAACAAATTCACAGAAAGAATTCCGAGAGGGGCGGCACATTTACATTACCTGGAAGTTCTGAATATAAATGACAGTTGAATTGTTCTGGCTTGCAAATACAGAAAATATATTTATTGAATTGTTTTGACACAAGTTAAAGTTGGCCTCCCCCTCCCCTATGGCGTAGTGGTAACATCGTCGCCCTGTAATCAAAGGATCCCGGGTTTGATATTCGGTGGAGGCACATAGTGATTTTGATTACACGTTAAACTATAGGTCCAGTCCCGATTACCCTCACTGTGAACTTAAAACAAAAACCCAAACAAGTGAAAGTTATGCATTTTAGATTGTTCTCTCAAATTTTAAGAAAATAAAATCAATTATGATAAGAATTGAGTAGCTGATGTCTGATCTTTGAATACGCAGAATATACAGGATTTGTAAATATATCAAAATATTATATTATGTCCTCATAACTTCATCCCCTACCTGCCTTTTACGTATACACGCTCGATTGTGTTTTTGGTATATCTGTATGAAATTGTATTCACTTTGCTCTATAACAGATTAAAATTGAAAAAGTAAAGACTATTGTTGCAAAATTTATTTCATTTTTTGTTTTATATATTATTATTATATAAAATAATAAATAATAATATATAAAATATTATTATAAATAATATACATAAAATATGATATAAATAAAACCAAGGTGGCTTTGCTAAGGATTTTACCACAGTAGATACACGAAATAATAAAAAAGAACGAACAAACTTTTATTCTTAACAAATGAATATAAATACATTCAATTATGTGCTTTGGACTTAAATTTATAATACTTGACTCGACTCTTTTGAAATTAGCAACAGTTTAAGAGTTTTAACAGGAAGTAAACTATGTGATATGACTTAAGGAAATGAGGTAGGCTAAATCGAAAATAGAGAAATATATCGATTATCAAACGACTGGCTATCAGTGACAGAACAGTTACTAGTGTTTATCTCTAAGAACTAGAATACATTTATGACACTAATCATTATTAAAAGTATACTTTTGGTAAAGGTAACGTAATGTTCAAATGGATTCATGGAATCTCTGTCTCGTAAGAATAATAAACACGTTGATTTAAGTGAAACTCAAAATGCTGCGAAGTCCACTCGTTATTTTCAAGAACTCTTCAAGGCATTTTCTGCAGTTCGAGACGAAGAACTTTGCCCGATTCCGACTTGGGGATTGACTCCAGAAATCTAACACCACCGTTGAGACGCTTGAACGGTGCGACTCGAGACTGAACGAAGTCTTTGATGTCTGTTTCTGTCAACTTGCTGTTTTTTTGCAACACGATGTAAGCCCTGGGGAGTTCACCTGCTCGCTCGTCTTTTACACCAATAATTGCCACGTCGAGGATTCCTGGCATTTCGCGAACCACCATCTCAAGTTCGGTCGGAGAAACCTGAAACAGGGAAATTTCACTAATGTTACTAATTATGCACACAATGCACCTTGATTCTAGAGACTAATTAAATATGTACTACAGATTGACCAAGATAAGAATGTCCCTGTGGTGATGCAATCGCTGGGTTCACAGACAAGAGAGGAGATAAACAAATGACTGTGCACTTTATTTGTAAGTTGATTGTGAACATTCTTATCTTGGTTAAGCTGTACTTCAGTGGCGTACAGGTACATATCTATAAATACATTTCGGGGGGTCTAACCAAGTGTCACAATGATAATAATAATAATAATTACTTAAGTGATGGGCACGATTTTACAACCAGGTACATCACTATGTCAAAATTGGTTATACAAAATTACAGAATTTAATACATAATTATAAAATAATACAGTGGATCCTACAATCTTATACATCAACATAAATTCAAGTTGTAGGTTTCAACAAGATCAGCTACTAAACCTCTGGCCTTATTTAGACATGTAAGAATTGAGATAGCTATAGGCCTACCTATGGGAATATCTGGGAATTTTATAAGATATATTATGAAAAAAATATTCACTGAACGATTTGGAAAGTAAAGATCTTCTGTACAAAATTTATCCTTTTCATTTTTCTTCTTTATTCTAAGGTAAACATATTCAACTGTGTTAACCATTCAGAGTAATGTTGGTCATAGTTTTTTTTTTAAAAAAAACTGTTCATAATAACCTGAAAAAAGTTTTTAAACTGATTCAACTTTTTGAAGGTGACTGATGGCTGCCAGAAACCATAATTCATTAGCATATTCAAGAATAGGACGAACTATCGTTTTATACAGGTATATTAAGGTATGTTCTTCTTGAAAAAACTTTCCATGAGAAAACAAAGCATCTTGTTTGATCTTTTACAAATTTCTGAAATGTGCTCATCAAATATAAGAGAGGAGTCTATTAATATTCCTAAGTCCTTATGACTATCGCACACTTGGATTTTATTTTGATAAATATAATAGTTGGAGACTATGTAATGTACTTTCTTAGTAAAAAAAAAGAAGAAAAAAGTAAAGTGCTCCCCTGTGCATAGCACCACGCCATGAAGGCGTATAGGGGGTGTGGGGGTAACGCCCCACACTTTCTTGATCTGGTCGTGAGTGGGGGTGATGTGATCAGCATCACGCCCCTGACCGCCTTTACCCCCCAGGGTTTCCCCCAGGTACCCATGTTATTCGACGCTGGGTGGGCGCCGGGGCCGCTTCCATCGTTAGAAATGTTCCCGGATTTGAACCGGCCGGGGATCGAACCCGGGACCTTGAGAATGGTAGTCAGACGCGTTACCGACTGAGCCACCGCTTTCTTAGTAGATCTTAAAACTTTACACTTTTTCAAGTTAATTTCCATTTCATTAATCTTGCCCCAATATGTCATTCTATCGAGATCAGCCTGAAGTTGAGCGACATTATTATTTGTTAAAATACTCTTAATTTTCTTTATATCATCTGCATATAGTAAACATATGCTAGATTTAAAACATAAGGTAACATCATCATTGATAGAAACAGCAAATAGAATTGAGCCAAGTGGCGACTCTTGAGGTAATCCACATAAATTGTTTCACCAGTCTTAACATAGAAAGTTCTATTTACTAGAAAGTTGGAAAACCATTTCAGAATGGCCCTTGCTACTCACTTTGAACTATGAAACATTAAGATGTGAACCTATAAAAACCGACGAAAATAACATTGACGATATTTCAGATTTTGCAAGAATTTCGATTTTCTTCCCCTCCCTGTCGTCATGTGGATTGGCGATAATGAAAAGTGCTCCTTAAACTTCGAAATTATGCTAAATGCTTCTTCTAAATTGTGCTAGGATTTATTATTAATTATTTTTTGTTTTTCTTTCGGATAATTGTAACTCTGCATCTGGGTGCAGTCCAATAGCGCACAAAAAATGTGAAAGTGTGCGCTCGGGTTATATGAAAGGTGCCACTAGCGCACAACATCCAATGCTGCGTTGCCACATCTATTTTTGTGTAATGGCTGGCCTGTGTAGAGGATCATTTAATTGCATAAAAAGTCAAATATCAAGAAGTATTACACATGTTTATTATAACAAAACTTTAATGATTACAATGAATGACTTTGTTTGTAAGTACTTTAGTGCTCGTAAAACGATTAAAATACTGGGTTGTAGCGAATAAAACTGGTTAGGTTAGGTTAGGTTAGGCAAAAACAGTTGACACAACGTGGCAACATCACTATGGATTTTGTGCGGGTGGTATACATTTTTAACCACAAGCACACGCAGGCTTTTGTTTGTGCTCTCCCGACCTATGGCCCTGCATCTACATTTCTAGAGTTTTGAACTTGCGTTACTTATTTTTAACAGGTATGTAATAGTGTAAATTCCCCCCCCTCTCCCCTCAAAAAATGTTCAAAATCTTGCAACAAACGACATGGGTTCAACATAGAAATTAAAAATGCTTGGGAAAATTGTTTACTTCCAACTTTCTACCGATTTCCTACCATAAAATCTTCTGACGTACCAAATCGGGCAGAATGAAGAAAAGATAGAGGATGGATCGTGGTATGGTTCTAAAGAAGCTTGTCGCTGTGTAGGCATACTCCCTTTCGTTTGAAACATGTCTGCTGGTGAAGTAGAAATAAGATTTGGACATACTTTTATTTTTATTTCCTGAAAATATATTCCTCTGAATTCGATTTCCCACTCCCAGGGACTGGCGTTTGCAGATTATGCTAGATTTTACCATTATGCCAAAAGCAGGGTGATAAGTGCCAACAAAGATCAAACTGTGCTTGGTTTAGTACCATTTTGCTGGGGTTGACATCGCTGATTGAGGAAACTCTTGTTGGTTCCTCGGCCTTCGTCGATCTTCGTAACCTTCACCCCCTTCCTTTTACTGTCCCTTCCACTCCTCACCCATCTGTCTGTAGGATGGCCGCCGATGTTCCTCAGCTGGGGTGCTGGAGCGAGCGAGAGCAGTCAACACTTGACAGTAGCTACTCTAGGCAATTGTACGTACGTATATTGTGCTCATAATTTTATAACATGCATTAAACTCCTAAAAAGTAGGAAACTGGAAATATGTACAAATGAACTGTAGGAAGTTCCTCACTTCCTACATGGAGAAATCGACCCTTCAGACAGGTTATTTATTTCAGTAAAACAATAGAATAGACCCAGCATAAGCATGGAACCTTTAGTGTCTGCGGAGATGGTCATAAAAGAATATTTTCTCCTGAAATATGACACCCAGATCCTTCTGTGCAACAACTCTCTGAACACAATTATTTCCTATGAAATATTTTGTGTTTAATGTGGTTTTCTTTAAGGAGAAGGTAATCGTAGTACATTTTTGAGGCTGAAGTTTTAAGTTCCATAATTTACACCACTTTATTAGAGAATCTAAATTATTTTGCAGAAGTGCTATGTAGCTGAAATTTCAGATTCTACTATATATTTTGCAATCATCAGCGAACATGAGTCGAAAGATATTCTGGAAGATCATCAACATACAGGACAAAAGAAGAGGTCCAAGAACACTGCCTTCGGGTACACCAGACGACACAGCTTGATAAGAAGAAGAGGTTCCGGAAAGTACAACTTTTTGTTGTCTGTCTTGGAGACACTGTTTGACGAGAAAAATGTTCCGTGAATACTGAATCGGTGATATAATTTATATAGCGGGCAATTTTGTTTTATAGAGCCAAAAACGTTTGAATAGTCAAGATATATTACATCCAGTTCTAAGATATAAAGTTAATGACATCAGATAGTAAAATGCTCAAGTTGGTTAAGCAGGAGCTGCCTGGTTAAAAAAGCCATGCTGTGCTGTATTTATGTATGGAGAGGAAATTTGTAAAGGCGGTCCTTTATTCTAAGATCCGTTTATATATATATATATATATATATATATATATATATATATACACGTATATATAACAGCACGGCATTAGCATTTCCCCATGAATCCGGAAATGTACCCTCATTGAAGCATTTGTTTAATAAAATAGAGAAGGGGATAGTGAGAGAATAAGAAGTGCTATTGAGAAACATAGAAGTGATTTCGTGAGGATCATTAGCGCGATCTTCAGGCAATGAAAACATTTCTTCTGGAGACATGGATATAGATGTTAGAGAGTGGCATATAGTGTATAAGATGAATGATATTAAGAATATAATATCTATGAAAAAGTTGATTTCAACACAGTAAACATGATGCTGTTGTGCCCAAGTAATAGATTCTAAGGTGTGACAATGGGCGTATACAAGATTTCAAGATTGCTTGTGGTTAGTCACTTTGCTGCCTTGGTAGAATAATGATTGATTTTCTCTTTGAAATGTTTCGGCAGGCATTGGACGGTAGGGACATCCCATTCTCTGATGTTGCTGCATAAGATTCTCCGTAAGCTGTATTCTGCGTAGGTATCAGCAAGATGTTCTTTCACAGTTTACTCGTTGATGTCTGCTTGAATATGTATTAAGTTTTTCGGTGGCTGCTTGCGGTTCAGTAGTTGGTGTGTTAGAGTATGAAAAATTACTATATCGAATCAGTTCAATCTGTGTACGTAATATTTCGACATGTGGTTCATTCTTCTGAGCTTGTATAAGAATCTTATGTTGCATTTTGAAGTTTTTGCAGCTTATTGCTCGCGCTGAAAGCAACTGTATTTTCTCAAATCTCGATAAAATCAAAGATCCACAAATTTCTTCAAGTGCTATAAAGTATGAAGACTTTTGTTGGCTTTGTTTATCTGTACTGAAATATGATCTGCCCATTCTATGTGGAAACCCACAGAAATCCAAAACCAAAACTTTAACAATACATATGAAAAAGTAATCAGTATAGTATTATTATAATTTAGTAATGCAAATTTTAACATTACATATAGAATTTTCAAACAACATGAATGGTTGTATTGTTGCCTCAACTTCTCAATGGTTAACATCTTGCACTCATTATCTAGATCAGAAAATTTCGTTGCCTAGAATATGTTCTTACCTGGTTTCCTTTAACTTTAATCAGTTCCTTTATTCTGTCCACAGCGTAATAATAGTGATCTTGATCATAATAGAAAACATCGCCTGTGTGAAGCCAGCCTTCTTGATCAATAGTATCATTTGTAGCCTTCTCATTGTTCAAGTAGCCCTTCATTATCTGTAACACAGAGCAATAGAAGAATTGAGCTAATTCCAAATTATTAAAATGCATATATTTCATGTGCTTTAGATTCATCGTACCTTTGTATATAAATAATTTCATTCCTGTTTTATAGATTTTGGAGCTGCTTGTTTTTATTAAAATAAAAATATTAACACAGATAAAAAGTGTTAATTTAATTGCAAATTATAAAAATTGTCTATATTTCATATTCTTTGTATACAAAATAAATGCAAACTTAAATTTACGGTCTGATCAGTTACAATGATCGATGACACTTCTGAAATATGAGAGTGTAACAAGAAACAGATATTATAGCAATTATTCTGATATAATATTTCGCTGGAAATTTCTCTACTAGTAAAAAAATACATATATTATCGCAAACTCATTACATGCACAAGAACGGCAATCTTTATAGTTCAAATTGCGTTCAACAATTTCACATGTAAAAAATCTATAATTATTTTTCAAGACGTTGTAGTAATATTTTTTTATTTTAATAAGAAGAGGCAGCTTCCAAATCTTTAAAACAAAAATGTAATTATTAAAATACCGTGCGTCCATTTCGATCTGCAGCCGAGAGATCGGGAGAAGCGTGGCGGGCGGCGCTGGCGGAGATGCCGACATTTGCGGCCTGAAATGCCCGCTTATTTTTATGGACATATGCAGACATTTATATAAATATTGCAAAACGAGCACTAACCTGTGTTATAAGAGTATGGTTTTAATTTTAGTAGCTTAGTGGCTGTATGTGCTGATGATTTTGACACTCCCATCTCCTGTGAAACACGGCGTAGAGGTTTGTTTGGATAACTTTCTAACGCTGCCCCAATTTCATCGAGTTCATCGAGGAAGCTCACGAAAACCATTGACTTTTAATGGTTTCGTCGGCAGCGTAATCTTGATACAGTGTTGCACATTCGAAACCTCCAAACGATCCCCATCGACACAAAACTCTTTCAAGGATATAAACTTAAGCAGGACGTTGCTGGTCAAAACTATGATTAAAATGTTTTATTATCTGTGACTCTTATCGTCACTTCTAAAGCGTATTTTTTTGTGTATATAATTGCAGAACTTGGATGAATTACAGATGATGAATTATAACCAGGTTAGTGCTCGTTTTGCAATATTTATATAAATGTCTGGATATGTCCGTAAAAATAAGCGAGCATTACAGGCCGCAAATGTCGGCATCTCCGCCAGCGCCGCCCGCCACGCTTCTCTCCGATCTCTCGGCTGCAGATCGAAATGGACGCACGGTATTTTAATAATTACATTTTTGTTTTAAAGATTTGGAAGCTGCCTCTTCTTATTAAATAAAAAAAATATTACTACAACGTCTTGAAAATAATTATAGATTTTTTACATGTGAAATTGTTGAACGCAATTTGAACTATAAAGATTGCCGTTCTTGTGCATGTAATGAGTTTGCGATAATATATGTATTTTTTTACTAGTAGAGAAATTTCCAGCGAAATATTATATCAGAATAATTGCTATAATATCTGTTTCTTGTTACACTCTCATATTTCAGAAGTGTCATCGATCATTGTAACTGATCAGACCGTAAATTTAAGTTTGCATTTTATTTTGTATACAAGTATAAAACGTTTATAAACTTACTGAGTCGCTATTTCTCATGAGTAAAAGCTAAGTTATATGCTTCTTTATCTATAGCTATAATATCAATGTAGAAAAAATGTAGCATATTCTTTCAGGATATATTACCTGTGCTTTTTCCCATTTCCGTTGTTTAGCAAAAATATTATTAAATGTGAACCTCTTTCCCATGTTTTCAATAAGAAAGCAGCCCTTAAATGTTTACCAAAAACACCTATGTTAGGGCTAGAATTCATTAATCCTAAACCTACACTACTTCAAATTTTTGTGTCCTTACCAAAATCTATCAAACAGGTTATTATATCATGGAGTACAACACCTACAAAAAATTAGTCAGATGTATGTGGATGGCTTCACAAGATTTTTCATACTATGGTGCATGTCCTATTTCATCTGTACTACAAATCTAATGCTAAGAATTCCAGGTATGTGGAAGTGTACATAGTTATTTGAGGATTTTATCTTACTGTAACGAATGCGAGGCAGAACTCAACTATCTTAGAGGTTTGTTTACCTGTGGCCCGCGTAACCACAGTTCCCCAACTTCGTATGGTGCTTCAACGGGTTTGTTCGTTGACACATCAACAATTTTAGCTTCGGTCAGCGACAGGAGTCGACCACAGGATCCTATTTTGTCTGCTGCCGGTATCGAAGGAGTAAAGAAAGCAGCTGGAGAGAACTCGGACAAACCATAACCTGAAATAGTACAAAATATACAATTATAACATACTTGTTATAATACTTCTCGAAAGTACAAAATCAAGTTATTAATATAATTGATATAATGAATGAATGAAAATCTTGGAAAACTGCGCCAAATGCATTTCATAAAATATTTATTACTTCTTCTTCTTCTTCTCTTCCTTTCCCTTATGCCGTTAAGCGTCTGGTACCTCGTTCTGTCCATCTCATTCACTCCGTCCGGTCTCGACTCATTCTCATTTCGTTCTTAGTTTTTCCATATATTAGTCCTATCTTTTCTATTCTATCTTCCCATGTATAAAATATTTATTACGGCAGATTTAAATTCTGCCACTAACCTTCAACGACATTGAATATAAGGTGTATCAAACTTACTTTCGTGTTTCACATGAGATGATAAAGATTAATATACGGTCATTTGAGGTGAGATACTCTACCAGGAGATAGATATGCCTCACATGTTTCAATTAAGGCAGTCTGTGGGAGAATGTATTATCCGTCTTTCATTGTTCTCAAGTTAGCATGAATGTTATCGTGTGTGATTCCTGGCTCGCTGTGTGTTTTATTTTTTGCAATAATCTGGGAAAAACTGAGTTTTATTACTTTTCCACATCTGCAGTAAATTATTAAATTTGCAGTTGTAATTCTACAATAATGGTTAATTTAGCTTCTTTTTATGCTCAATGGTGCAAGAAATATAAAATGTTTCCTACGATTTCACGACCATGTTTCCTATTCAAGGAGAACCATAGAGTGGGGCATCTCTCCTTGGACAGAAGGAGAAATACCCCGTTTTAAAGAAATGAGAGATTAATTTCATGTGAGGAGTGATGCCTCGTCTTCTTTCATTCCTAATGTGCATTAAAAGAATAAGTGCAATAGTTAAAAATGAATATATGAAAAATACTTCGTTTCGTAGAAACTTAGAAATATTTTACATTGCATGGATAGCATGTCCAGCAGAATAAAAATTCTATTTAAAATATACATGCAGGTATAGGCAAAGCCTGGGTTAGAAGTGCAAGTGTTAATAATAATGCAATAAATGGATTCAATGCGGATAGGATTTTACTTGCGAAATTCTTCAGTCTCCTTACAGGAAGTCTCTTCTACAGGGTGGTTCAAAAGTATAGATACACCCGAATCAAAGTTGAATGACATACTGTTTCGCAAAACTAATACTGTAAATTTGTAATAGGGGTGGGGGAAATGTTATAGGACATATGACGATGATGGCCGCCATCTTGAAACCTGACATCTTGAATTCTTCAACTTCAAAATGTTAAATGGGAAGGGGGTGATATGATATATGAAATCAGGCTAGAATTTCACTAGAAATGCAGTGGTGAAGGTTATTTTGACGTATCTGTAACCAGTAAAAAGTTATGACTGAATTATTTGATGCATACTTTTGGATCACCCTGTAATATAGGCCTACCGAATGGAATTCCTTCCATCTGTGAGGAAAAGACCAGATTGGAAGTAATATCTGAGAAATTACAGGCAAAGAATAAGAAATCATCGGTTAAGGGGAAATCTGCTCTGGAATCCTCATTTCATGAAGAAAACGTGGACTCACAAATAGAAAAAAAAAGTGCTTGGCGTGCTTAGAAGACTAGAAAAATACATAATCAACGGTAGACTGACTGCCTTGAATGTATCGACAGTCAGAAGTTGGTGCACGCAATATGGCGTGGTATTGTGATAGGCATGGGCGTCCGGAAGGGGGGGGGGCAAGGGGAAGCCGTGGCTCCCCCCCGGAAAATGAAAGTCAACCAAAAATTATGTATTTCACACATAAAATTTCATTTTAGCCACAACAATATGTAACACCATAAATTCAAATTTAAGCAATTTTTTTAGGGAACAAAACTCTTTTGGGGGAAAATGTGACTTGTTTGCCTCCCCCTGGAAAAATACCTTCCTTGCCCCTCCCTGGAAAAGATCCTGCGGACGTCCATGCAACATTTGTGGGAAAAAGAAGAAAATAAAAACTATGAATAGCCCAAATAAGAATAGGAACAACTAGTTAAGGGATATAAAGTTTTCTTATAGCGGTGATTGGGTGATAAAACCAGGGGGCAAGAACAGTTTACTTTCTCTTGGTAGACAAGGCTTAGTATTGAGGCCATTGAGCGGGAACAAAAGTGCTCCCCTCCCTAATCGCCGCCACTGCTTATTGACTAATGTTCATATTTTAGCCTACATTGCCTAAAATGTATATGCTATCAAAAGTCGATGCAATAAACATGCACGTTGTATGGTGGCATGTGTAACATTTATTGAAGAAAGGGGGGAAAAAAATAAAATACGGATAAGAGGAATATGAAAATGTTAACTTTTAAGTAAAAGTTTTCTGTTTTATATTTTTAAAAGTAATTTTTCGACCAATTTTCAAGTTCCCTGTTTCCTGTAGTTATGTTAAAATATTTTGCTTTTAAATCAACGAAAGGATTACTTTTAATAATGTACGCGTTTTTTCACAATAAAACGTCATATGTAAGGCTCGGAAGTTGAAGACTTATAAATTGCCAAAAAAGGACCTATAAAAAGACCTAAAAATATCAAAAAGAGGACCTAAAAACTGAAAAAAGAACCTAAAAACTGAAAAAAGGACGTATAAATGTGATCCAAATTAATTAATAACTTCAGTTTTAATTACATATTTAATGTATATGGTCGTATACACCGTGCTGAAAGCTTCAGAACAAGAGAAAGTTGCCACTTACAGCGCGACCTTCCAGACAAGTTACGGTTAAAGGACCTTGTATCATACCTGCTTCAGTCCTCCAAAAATGTTTTTCTCTCGTTCCAGGGACGATTCAAATATATTTATTTATTTATTTTATTTCTTTACTACAGAAATGATGTTTAAGAGGTGATGGTGATGATCTGATGGATGATTCGAATTGAGAATGGGCAGTAAAAACGTAGTCGAAAGAAGGTGAAGTTGCAAAACAAAGCCGTTAAGACGTAAAAAAAAGGCTAAAAAAGGACCAATAAGCCAAGAAACGCCGAAAAAAGCAAAAAGGACAAATAAAAACCACCTTTTTCTGGCCTACAATGACCCAAAATGAACATATATTATGTTGGGCCTCGTCGGACACTAGGAAAAAAAAGGATATTTCCTCATTCCGAGCACTAGTCATATGTGTACATATATATAGCGTGTGTAATGTAAAGAGATTACAGAATAGTTGAAATGTTTAAATGTTTTTATTAAGTGTTAGATTCTATTTAATTCTTGCTTTCTGTTCATGCTTATGTTAATTAGTCTTGCATTCGTGTTGCATATGTTGCTACAAGGCCCGTACCCAGGATTTCTTAAAGGCGAAGTAATTCCGAAAATGTGAAACAAAGAGAAGATCAGAAATGCTGTGAGGTTCATTGAATTAGGTTATTTTGCATTGCTTTTCTGCAAAGTTTATCGCGACAATGAGGATGAGAGATAATATGATGAAATTGATGAAGGTACACATTCACAAAGAACACCTCTGCCCAGGCAGGGATAAGAACCCGGACTTCTTGCATCATAGCGCGTTGTGATAACCACTCCACCACGGTGGTCGGCGAAATGCTGTTGGAATATAAGATGTGACCGCCAATGATATTGTAATGTTACAGCTAGAGCTAAAATCAGCCGCACAGTCGCTTACAGATAGAGGCTGTCACATAGCGTACAGTTAGGTGCTTATTTGAATAGTTCTGTGTTCCTCAAATTAACAATGTTTTCAAATTTCCTTTAATTTTGTCACATCAGCACCAATGAACACTCATGATAAATCTATGTTTAGAAAATAATATATTTATAAATTAAGTGATACGTATTAGCAATTATCATTGTAATAAAGAATATGTCTAAATATGAGCACCAGCACCAACGAACACTCATGATAAATCTATGTTTAGAAAATAATATATTTATAACTTAAGTGATACGTATTAGCAATTATCATTGTAATAAAGAATATGTCTAAATATGAGCACCAGCACCAACGAACAATCATGATAAATCTATGTTTAGAAAATAATATATTCATAAATTAAGTGATACGTATTAACAATTATCATTGTAATATAGAATATGTCTAAATATGAATTAACAAAAGGAAGACATTTTCGCCTCACGACTGCAATTTCGGGACAGGAATTAAAAGGAATGGATTGTCCCGACTAAATCGGTATATCTGGTAGCCTTGCATCAATGGTTACCAAACTAAAACTACCCAATATTGCAAACTGCACACTTCGGAGCCTTGCTCTCTACATCACAAACACATTCCTTTATGCAAAGACAAAATTGAAATTTTTACAAATTTAAATAATCGTCGATGTTATTTTCGTAGCATTTTATAGGTTCACACTTATTCATAGTGCGAGGGGAGAAGGCATGGCCCTCATGGCCCCTCCCCTGGGTACGGGCCTGATATCAATACATAAAACAAGTTCCAGGGCTAAGATTTTATCATGAGATTCTCCACAATAGGGAAATAAACTAAAAAGCGTATCTTGACCAACGTAAAAAGAGATTGCATGTTTTTAAAGAGCCTTCTTTAAAGTGACCAATGCATCTTGTATCCTTGCTTCTTCGCAACGTTTATCTACAGGAGTGTTAAGTAGGTTGCCTAACATTCAGGGGGAACCAAAAGGCTTTCTTCAATGCATAATCTTCACACGCTAGTTATATTTAGCATTTAATGCATTTGTACTTGCGATTATGTAACACATCTGAGCTAGAGGTACCTTCTCTGAACACGACATTATCCCTTCCTACTTTCTTCATAAACTTCTCAATTACAGGTTTAGTAGCTGGCGCGGCTCCGCTTAGAACCGCTCTCACTTCCGAAAGGTCCTCCTTGGTTACGTCTGGACAGTCAGCTAGAAACAGAAGTAGGGGAGGGACCACAAACATCACCGTATTCTGGAAAAGGAAACAAGCGATTCGTGACTGTTAGGAATTGTCATGAAAATCGGGTATGAAATATACACTCTATGTCGGGAATTTGTGGAGCAAGGACGCGCATAACGGTAGAGAAGGACAGAAAACGAGTAGACGGGGCAGTGCGTGCTGCTGCAAACGTCTGGCAGCTGCAGCCACGTTTTCTCCTCTATGCATTCACTTACCTTTTCATTCGTTTATTGGTCCAGACCTCTCGAGCCACTACTTGCGCAGAGGACATGTTTTCGTTTGCTATCTCCAGAGATTCCCTGGATAGAGTGTAGAAAATGCTAACAATTTGCTAGTATTAAATATAGCAGTTCTATACAATGAACATTAGATTACTGAGTACATTTTCAACCTATATAGTTTACATTATATTCTAAACATTTAACATTTTATACAGTGTTATATTGTTTGTAATTTAATGGAAATAGACAGGAGATTGAGTTATGAACCTTTAATTTTAATTCTAATTGATGCACATGTAGGCTAATCGGTATTCCTACTGTGTAAAGTGAGATCCGAGCCACTATATGCCTCGACGGGAATCGAACCGAACCTAGTAGGACTCATTGCCAACAAGACGACGGCGTTACCATTATGCCATCAGGGAGGACACGCAAAAAGTTAAAAAAAGCAGAAGAAGAAGAATTAGGATAGGTTGCAATATGAGTTAGAACTCGCATTTCATGCGAAAATACCGCTTGAGATGAGGTAAGAAATATGTATTTTTTTTTAAAAAATTATGCCATCAGGGAGGACACGCAAAAAGTTAAAAAAAGCAGAAGAAGAAGAATTAGGATAGGTTGCAATATGAGTTAGAACTCGCATTTCATGCGAAAATACCGCTTGAGATGAGGTAAGAAATATGTATTTTTTAAAAAAAAAAAAACAATTGAAAATCTCAGTACTGCAGTAATGATATTTTTGTGAATATTGATCATATCCGCATTACTTCAGAATGTACTGACAATAAATGTCAAACACCAAAAACATCCTTGTACCAGATGGATTATTTCCGTTTCAAACTCTTAGCATTTGTTTCAAGCTTATGTTATATAGAAGAAGTAAAAATATAGATATCTCCTTTACAGGTCATCGAACCATGCAGGAGCATACGGAGCGTAGAGGTAAGGATCCACACGATCATAGTAACTGCCATAGTGAAAGCTATGATCAATAAGTCTTCTCCCTGAAGCACTTAGAAAGAAGATCCAACCTTGGAAATTTAATATATTGTGTAGTAGTCTTTAGTACGTTTACATGCATTATTTCAAGTTTCTAAACCTCTTGCTTGTCTATAGGTGTGCGAAGGAAGCGTTCTGTGACATTGTCTGAAAATGAAGCCTTCTGAGTACCGCGCAGTGATAAAGTATCTTCTGAAAAAACAACTAAACACAAAGCAAATTTATGAAGATTTGGTGAATACGTTATGTGACTCTTCCCCTTCATATTCAACTGTGAAGAAATGGTGTCGTGAATTCCAGCTTGGCAGAGAGTCATGTGAGGACACACCACTTCCCGGTCGCCCATGCACAGTGACTAGTGAGGAAAACGTCAACAAGATCCATGACATTGTTATGGTTGATCGGAGAGTGACTATACGCAAAATAGTAGAGGAGACTAAGTTGTCATATGGCACAGTCCAGTCAATTTTGGTCGAGGTTTTACGCATGAAAAAAATATAGGCAAGATGGTTGCCGCGAAAGTTGTCTGTGGATCAGAAGAGACAACGAATGGTTTGTTCCCAAGAACTTTTGGCCAGGATAACGCGTAATCCAGAAACGTTTTATGGGCAATATGTAACCATGGATGAGACTTGGATCCATCATTTCGATCCTGAGACAAAACGCCAATCTATGGAGTGGAAACACCATGGTTCCCCATGCACCCGTAAATTTCGTGTCACACCCAGCGCCAGGAAGATTATGGCATCGGTTTTCTGGGATGCAAAGGAATTTTATTAATTGACTATTTGCCATCACGGGTGACTATTACGCCAACCTCATCCGTACCTTGTGCGAAACCATCAAGAAGAAAAGAAGAGGAAAGTTGCATTCATGATGCAGGCTTCGAATTGATACATCACCCACCCTATTCCCCAGACTTGGCCCCAGTGACTTTTACCTATTCCCGAATTTGAAGGATTACTTACGGGGGGAAAAGATTTGAGTGTGATGGCGATGTCATGTGTGTGGTAGAGGAGTATTTGAACAGCCTTGAAGAAAGTTTTTTTTTCCAAGGGCATTCAGATGTTGGAACATCGATTGTCCAAGTGTATTGAGGTCCAGGGGGATTACGTTGAGAAATAAAATTAAAATCATGATCGTCTGTCTTTCCTTTCTACTCTAGGGCGAGGACTTATTGATCCGCTTTCGTATATGATCGGCACCACGCTCTGATCCCCTTTACAGTAGGTACAGTCGTGGACACTTCTGGGTTGTAGTAATCCCATTGAAAGCATATGGAGCTGACACAACCCAGAAGTGTCCGTGACTGTACATCTTAAAGAGAGGCTTGAGAATTCCAGAACGTCATGTACAAGAATATTGACAGCATCACACCTCTTGGAATTGAATCCGGTTCTTCTGTATGGCAGTCAGACACCGCACCAACTAGAACACCGAAACCCATAATTCATCAGCTATTTTAATTAATAATTTTAATTATTCAGTATTTTGTAAAAGTGATATTGAATGTAGTGAGTACCTTGTGCTTCTTTATGACCTGCAAGTACAACTGTGGTTGGAACTTGGGTAGAGTTATCAGATGAGTACCCCATCTGACACATTCATTCATGAGGCAGTTGAACCCATAGATGTGGAAGAACGGAAGAACTCCTATCACTACGTCCTGCGTAGTAGTACCTGGAAAGGAAGAGTAGCAAGGCATATAAATATCTGAGGCATTAATAGCTGTATTAATATTGACAATACGTTTATCTATGTGAGGACGGCTTTTGAAATCCGTTTATCAGCGTTTCTCCTCGCATCTTAAAAAATTATAATGTGCTCAAATATATTGTACTGAAATGCTGATTCGCCTGTTTAGCAAATCTTTAAAACTTGAGGTCTCCTATGAAAGGAAGGAGATCAAGGTTACACGAAGTTAATAAAAATACTACGGCTGAGCCGATACCGATACCGATGCCGATACTCTTACCGATACTTGAAAATGGCAATAATAAAAATTTGTTCAAAATATTTATCACTATTGTGTGTAAATATTCTCCTCCAATTATATGCATCAATTTGCCAAGAAATTTACTTTAGAATATTCAAGAATTGCATCAGAATATTAAAATAGATATTATGTAGTCACAAAATATAGTTTTTCGTGCAAAAGTAGTGCAAAATAAAAAGGAACTTTTAATTTTGCATAATTTCCATGATAATTAGACTTTGCGAAAGTGTCGCGCGGCATTTTTGCGGACCCCGTGAAAGACCAATATGCCAGAATAGTATCGGCTGGTATCGGTAGCTGAATTCCAACCGATACTTTCCGATACCGATACATCGGCATCGGTATCGGCTCAGCCCTAAAAAATACCCTTAGCTTGAAAATGTTGGGGGCAAGGTAAGTGCCCACTTGCACCCGACACGTTACGCCCATGTTAAAAATGATTGACTCTTGGGCAAAAGGCATAACTGTGGCTTCTACCCGTCAAAGAGCACACGACAGTAAGGGACTGTGTCAGCGAAAACCAACCACGTCGTCGAACCGGCCACCGCCGTTGCCAAACCTTGCCGCACCCCTGTTGAAAATGTGCGTGTTGTGTCTTTCTCCCTTTACTAACGCTGTGTGGCTCAAAATGGAATACGTGTGGGACATGGGAGTTTGTATCTTGTGGTGTTAGTGTGCGTAGTGCTTCTATGAGGCTTTTTGGCATTGAAGAGCTTTACGTTTTGATGCCAGGGAGATCGTGGTGAACTTGCAAGAGTAAGTACAAAAAGCACCATGCGAAGAATTTTTGCAAGGAGATCACGACAGAGCTTTCTTGTTAGCTTCTGCGGTGAAGGAGACGAAAGCCGAGTCCATCTGACTTAGCACGGAGTAGAGGGAAGCCGGTACACTTATGCCTTTAGCTTTAAGAACCTTTTCTACGTAGCAGGCCTCATCTCCAGGAAGGTATCAACTCGGAGCAAGCACCGGCACGATGGGCGGAGTTTGAGTTTTTACTTTGGGGGGGGGGAGGGGCAGACTCTGGGAGAAGCATATGATGTACCTGAGGGTTATTGAATGTTCCCTAGTTTATAAGGGGTCTGGAGGCCTTCCCCCGGAAATAAAAAAAACAACTTAAAAACACTGAGTTTTAGGCCTTTTAGATTTGAAAATGTTAAATATCCTCGCTTAAGTAAACAAATATGAATTAGTATATTGGTTGTCAGTTTTAAAAGAAGCAAAACAGTACGATTATTGCATTTTGGATTTCATTATATTTTTATTGATAACAATACTCTTATTACTTTAAAAAAGTTACGGTACAGTAGTAAGCTTCAGAAATTTTAGAAAAATTAAATTGAAAAGTTCTTTTGATGCCTCAACAGTAACTGTTGACTCAACACAAAGTAATTTTACGTTTTTCTTTCTTCAAACTGTACACATCAATCAAAACGTCTAAGACCCGCTATTGCGGCGCAATTACCGCAAATGTCATCATGCCAAACGTCAAGATTTGCGGCATGGCTTCATAACAAAAATGTAGTAAGTGAACTTAATCATGTGTTATTTTTTAGCCTTTTAAATTAGGGGGCCAAGCCCCCCCTGGCCCCTCCAGAACTCCGCCTATGACCGGCACCTACCAAACTTTTGGGTGAGAATGAGTCAAGGCAAGGACTTTAAGAACCTTTTCCTGCTTCACACCAAATAGGCAATTGTTTGGCTGAAGAGTTCTAACTAACTAACTAACTCCCTAGCCTTCTTAAACCCGAAGGTTCATGGCTGCAGCAACACAGGCCTTCCATCTGTCCCTATCCTGAGCAAGATCTATAAACTCTTTTCCATCCCTACCAGTTTCCTTTAGGTCCATCTCAACGTTATCCATCCCTGCATCTTCGTCTTGGCCTTCCTATACAGGTCTCTTACCATCAGGTTTCCCAACAAGAATCCTGTAAACTCTTCGTGCCTCTCTCATTCGTGCCACATGGCCTGCCCACCTAAGTCTTCTTGATTTAATCATTCTAATAATATCTAGACATGAATACAAATTATGTAGTTCTAAATTATGTAACCTTCTCCACTCATCTGTCTCCCCATCCCTTTTACGTCCAAATATTTTCCTAAGGATCTAATTTTCAAATACTCTCAATTTATGTTCCTCTTTCAATGTAAGGGACCAAGTTTGGCATCCAGGCTGAAGAGTTCAATGAACTAATTGATCTCTAACCACATAATTGTTAGGCTGGACTAAAATAGGAATTGTAGCTATCCTGCCGACGTAATTCGAACAACTGTTCTGGGGTTACCAGCCAGGTAATTACCCATCAAGGATCTCCCTGATGATGAGAGCTATATATGCGCTCGAAACGTTGGAAGCTAACGTCGATTTAACCTGGAACTAACCGATCTCTAACCGTAAGGTTCAGTTGGCCAGCGATGTTTTATGCATTTGGCCCTAAAGGCCAGAAGATTTATACTGGTACTTCTCCCGCCTAGAAATGATGTATCGTCTGCAGACCGTTCTTGTTGTTCGTACAAATACATGGTCACTGGCCGTGCTGTTGTACGAGTCCTTAGAAAGGGCAAACAATATCAATAACCTATTAAAGCCCTTAGAGGGCAAATTCTTTTTCTCTCACCATCTGAAATACTTGCTCCTTATGTGCCAGTTGCCTTTTCCTTCCCTACAATGTGAGTGTTAACCAAGGCTTCAAATTCTCCTCCAAAAGGAAACTGCAAGCTCTGGTTGGCAGAGAAGGAAGCACGTGCTTTCTCCACCGCTCCTCTTAGTGGGTGGAACTCCACAGGCCTAACTTGGCGGGAGCAAGGGGAGCACTTGCCCCCCTTCCCCCAATTTTCAGGTTTGTTAAAATTTACAAGTTAAGGATGGAACTAAGTAATAAGTAATAATATTTATGATTTCGCAAATGTAACAGTTATTTAGAAAATAATCCTGCACACTATTTTTATGAGATGAAAAATTTTTCGACTCTGCCAGCCCAAAAAAGTTAGCCTCAAGTTCATATCTAAGTTACGCCCATGCCGTGGAAGCACAAACGTGATTGCAGCCAAGGTCTTCCAGCAGACGACAGAGTGGCGGGAGCGGTACCACGATTAACCTTCTAAGATATAGTACAGTCTAGCTATCTCTAATGCACTAACAAAAATTATAAATCAAATTACGTGTAAATGTGTGGAATTCGGAATGTTCCAGCTGGCACATATTAGTCACAAGGTTTCCATGCGAGAGCACCACCCCCTTTGGTAGCCCCGTGGTCCCGCTGGAATAAGGGATGAAAGCCGTATCCTCGGGTTTAATTGGAACGTTGGTTTCCTCAGCTGACGCTTCTTGAACGATCTTGGAGAAGCTGAGACAGTCTTGTGGAGCATCGCCTATAACGATTATCTTCACATTGTTCTTCAGCTGCTTCTTTGCATCCTGCGCTGTCTGCAGCAAAGGAGAAATTGTGACAATGGCTGAAACACCAGCGTTCAAGAATTGCCGACCAATTTCGTCTGCAAGAATAAGATAAGAAAAAACACGTTCATTAGCAGTTCCGCTTTTGTGGTCATGGATACTAAGATACTGCCCCCCCCTTATTTTACTCTCTCTTTCTATCCCCCTTATTACATCTTTCTTTCCTTCAATTTCTCTATCTATTTACATTTGTATGGTTCTCAATCTTCCCTTTTTCTTTTCCTTGTTCTCTCTTTCTGCGGTGTAAAGTGTGACCTTTTAAGAAGTCAACCAAAAGTCAACCTCACCTTCACCACTCCGGTAAGTGCAATCTCGCAGGCCAACAAGGCTCTGCTGCCTAAACCCACGACCCGTACATTCCTCCTGGGGCTCGTGTTGTGCGTCCATAGCTTCTTGTTATTGTCCTTTCATCAATTTAATTATATTATCACCCATCCCATCTTTGCTATTAGCAAAAGTAGCAGAAAAACGAATAACCAAAAACGAAATAGTAAAACATATCGAACTCTCTTTAAATCTGTTCTTCCTTCCTCTGTATCCCTATTTTTTCTATCCAACATTCCTTGTCCCTCTCTCTTTCTTTATTGCTCTGTTTCACTATCTCTCTCTCTCTCTCTCTTCCCGTTCTGTTTATCTTTCTTTCTTGTTTGCTTTCTCCATCTCTTTATTTCTTCTCTGGTTCTCTATTTCTATCTACCTTTCTTCCTTTGTATCCCTATTTCTTCGTATCCAACATTCTTTCTTTCTCTCTCTATTTCCTCTGTTACACTGTCTCTTCCTTTCTTTTTTCTCTAACACTCCTCTCTCCGTTTGCATGTTTCCCTCTATCTCGCTTTCTGTATCTCTTAATTTCTTTCCGGTCATTTATCTCTCTCTCTATTACCTTCTTCCTCTCTATCCCTATCCATCATACTTACTCTCTATCTTTCTTCCTATGTTTTCTTCATTGCTTTCTCATTCCTTCTATCACTTTCTATTTCTCTGTCTCTCTCTATGAGTATAAATGAATCTGAAAAGTTTTCGTATGGACCATTTTTGAATGGGAAGGAGACCATTTGACGCCCCTCAACTCCTCAACGGTGACACCCCTGATTAAGTAATAGGAGGTCAACAGGTGCACCGTGGAAATCTATTTGCGTTTGTTTGCTGATTTTGAAAATAGTTTTGCCTTTATAAACGGTTTTCTATGCTAATTATTTTTAACTAAATAAGATTGCTTGCAACGATGAGCACGGATATACCAACCCTTGTAGTTGCGTTAATTAAATTCAAAGGTATGTAACGTTGTACTGTTGTAAATTTTCTCCCATTATCGTAGGAACTATTAATAGGGAATGACGTGATGTCAAGCCAAATTCCAACTCACTGATTGTACCAAGTATGTTATTTGCAGGTTGTGGCAGATGTTTTTTTTTAAAGAAAGAAAGAAGATAAAATAATTACTCCTCACTTAATTATTTGTTTTTATTGAATGACTGAATGATTTGTTGTTTTTCTACTTGGCTTTTCTGCCACTTTTGGCTAATCGCGAAGGATGAAAGGTGCTAAAATTAAATTGATGGCAGGTCAATCACAAACATACATTGTGATGACACAACACAATCCCAACATAGGATTTTATTAGCTCTGAATCCAGACGCTAGAGCCATATTAGTTCATGGTATACTGCGTGGAACAGAGGTTAGAATTTTAGTTTCTTCAGAAAGGGTAACCCCTTTCCGCCCTTATTTGATTTTAGTAGCAATTTCCAATATGTCTTTCAAGATGATGATTCTCTCTAATTAATTACTTCTTCCGATTTTGATGTTGCAAAATTATGAATACAGTTTAGTAACTAACATATTTAAACATGTTTTATTTGATTTAAGTCGATATTCTTACAAACAACAACAAAGTTGAATATCTATAATTTCAATTATATGTAGATTGTTCATTAAGTAAGATACAATTAAACTGATACAATTAAACAGAGAAGTGAGCTGAATTTAATGATGAGCCTGATTGCAACACGGCAGAAGGAACTGAGCTAAAATATCTCGACTAGTGTTTTGATAGTTATGTGTAGAAAGTTACTATATTGTACATTCCACTTCTATCTTTGTCAAATTAACAGCTTGCTGAGTTAATTGTGGTGATGCAGACCTTTATCATTTATATGCAATAACGATAAAAAAGTACTTACGTGATGTGTAGATAGGATTTACAGTAGTGATTATTATGCCTGCCATCATTGCTCCGTATACAACCAGAGGAAATTCAGGGATATTTGGAAGATGCAATCCTATAACGTCGCCAGGTTGAATACCAGCTTTGAGTAAAGCATTGGCAAACCTCTGACTGATGTTTCTGGCTTCTTTGAAGGTGTAGCTTCGCCCTGTTACTCCACATGTCTGCAAAATTATTAATATTATTAACAAACTTAAACTAATTAACATTAGAATATTGAATAAAGACTTTCAGCCTTTATGATTGCTATTAGCAAGCAAGAACAGTTACAAGAGGCATTTTCCTATCGACTGTATAATATACCGTATGGACAACAAGGACAATTTACCTGTAATGGATTAAAAGCTGAACCCTGGCAGATTTTCATGTTGGAGCACTACAAGGGGTGCATTTCCACAGATCTCTTGAATTTTCTGCTCGCTTTCTCACAAGTAAAGGCTTCCTTATTTGAAGTTTATCAATATATTTTACAAATTTTGTTACTTCGCATTATGTGTAACAATTGAAAATTTGAAAATAAATTATTATTCTGATGATAACTTATAAATGAGAAATATTTTGAATTAAAAATGTATAAAATTCTATATATTTTACAAATTTTACATGTTTCTGCAGTCCTTATATATATATGAGCAATATTCTCCGATTGCATAAAAAAAATGCCTGACATTGTCCTTTTCGTGCTTCTGATAGGCTGTACCATATGCGAGGACATCGTGTCACTAATGCTTATGAGTTCCTCCCTGCGAAAAGAGGAAGGATACACTTCATTGAGTTCGTTCGTAAAGTAGATGGACTATTTCAGTTGTAAATCCGCCGTGTATTCATGATTTAGATGCACTGTATTGGTACTTTTCAAATACTGTTATATTTTGGTTACCCAGAATCTATTTCATCCTAGCTCCAGATACAAGTCTATAACAATTTTCTTCCACTTCTATCTGATGTCCTTAAACAGCCCTGTTACAAGTAACAGTTACTTCAGTGTTTGGACGTAACTAGTAATTGTTACAAATAACAGTTACTTTTTGAGGAATTCTAACAGTAACAGTTACTTTTTGCAATACAAGTAAAGTTATTAATTACAGTAATTTTACTACACTCAAATTGTTTACTTGAAAATTTGTAACTTGGTGGAAGATATATATTTGGCAACTCCGTTTCCAACTATGCGTCTTTTGTGGATTATAAGGTGAAAGCATTTTGGTGGAATTGCCTAAGGCAATGAAGCTAGGCTTCGTTGTCTGATAAATTCAGAACACCCACGCTATATTGCAACAGTTCTAATTTCAAGACTTCGGTGCTCTTGATTTCATCATTTTTTTATTTGATGTATTAATATTACAACTTACATTATGCCATGTACCAGAGACATAAATATGGAAGAGGCAAGGATTCATAGATGTGTTGTACTGCAATTAACTTGCGTATAATTTGCTTGCAAGAAAATTTCCAGCAGAAAGTAACTGCAAAAGTATTTTAAGATTACTTTTCAAGTACCAGTAACTGTAACTGAGTTACTTTTTAAAATAATAACTATAACTCTAATTCAATTAGTTTATGAACATGTAGGCTAACTGTTATTGTAACTCAGTTATTTTTAAAGGTAACTATAATTATTAATAATAATAATAAATTATAATAATAATGCATGTAATTAATTTAAAGGTAACTATATTATATACATATATAATATACATATTAAAATATAGATATAGAAGGAGGTTAATGATTAATTCTTCCTGGAATCTAACTTGTGATACTTCAGTATGCTAATGAAACCTTAAAATGTAGCCGTGTACCCTTTAAGCTGTTGAGAGGATCATGTTATACCCTTTATCCTTCTCTCATCTAGCCAATGCAGCCGCTAAGTCTGCCAACTTTTTTTATTTTTAGATCTTAATTATCATTCTATCTTTAGGAGAGTTCAAAATCTAAGGACCTTGGTAAACCTACAAAGGATGTCTCATTCTTTTAATCTAATCTAATCCAATATATATAAAGCCCCAATCCCACCACTCACTCACTGACTCACTGACATAAATGTTCTCCATGAAGGAAGTCCCGGAGGCGAAAAACGCCCGATTACGACCCCCATGAAATCGTCCCGAAAGGCCGAAAAAATTCAAAAATCGCTCAATCGGCCCTTCCTTAAGGGTGAAAATGCCCTTTTTTCACGTCCTTAGCAACCCGTTGCCACGGGTATTTTTTTGCAGCACACATTGTTTCCTTCAATTCATAATTGTCTAGCTTAAATTATATTTCTCACAGATCAATGACACAAAGATGAATGAACTCCTGGTTAGAAAAAGTGCCTCAAACAAGGGTTACATCTACATAAGAAGATTCAGTCCAGATACAATTACGTACCTATATTGTTATACTCAATGCGAAAATATCTACATCGTGCTTGTTTTAACTAAATGTTTAGGGGCATAATAAAAAAGTAGAAAATAAGATTTGAAACTTTCTAATTCGACAACATTTCTGTTAGACATTCATTTTGGCTCTTATATAAAATTAATAGGTGCGGCGAACTATGAGTGTAACAGTAGATGATTGCGGTAGTCGGCGGTCATGAATCAGCTGACGCGGAGTGATACATCAAATCGTTGAGACGGTTTATTTACAGAAGGTCTCAGGGTTGGTGATTTACACTTTACATTATATTTCTCACAGATAAGTAACACACAGATGAATGAACTCCTGGTTTTGAAAAGGTGCCTCAAACAATGGTGACATCTACATAAGAAATAGATTCAGTACAGATACAATTACGTATATACTTGTATACTCAATGTATACGTATCTACATCGTGCTTGTTTTAACTAAATATTTAGATGTATAATAACAAATAATTATTAACAGCTTGCCGTGCTTGTTGTTGTCCATGGAAACGGACGTTGCTAGGGAAATTAAAGAAAGTTTATTTTCACCCCGAAAACTACTGAAAGTCAATTATGCTAGACTCTTCGAATTTCAAAATATGAGGTTCATAATTTATTACAGAAGAGAAGTAGGAATTTGAGGGGAAAGACGGAAAACAATTATTTTTCAATTACGTTTAAAAATGTCAACAGAAGTAAATGTTGCTCTTCCAATTTAGTGTCGCTATTGAATTCGTATGTATAAAACATTTAATTTACTATACTGCTGGACAAAAAAACCCGGACACCTTAATATTTGACATCTGAATTGGAATTACTTATGAATTACGCTCTCAGTTAAGTATTGAACAACTGAACATTCATTATTGAACATTTTCCATACTTTTTCCGTTTATTATTTATTTATTTACTCGTATTTACTTATTGGAACACCTAGTAGGCTTAAAATCAATTTCATGCAATTTTGTTTTAATTTATTGATTTTTCAATTCCTGTTGATGTTATTTTGTTTAATGTCTAGAGCGCCATGAATTTTGGTTCATAGTAACCATAGTAACAGATTATTTACATTGTCATTGCTGGTGTTTATCTTGCAAGTGTATTGTAAGTTTGCTAGCTTGAAAATGAGACGTGAAGAGGTAGTGTAAAAGCAGTAGCTCTTCGTGATGATGGTCGTATATTGCTAGGGTGCTAAATATAGCACGAAGTACTATCCATGAAGCTCTCAGACGGTATGATGCAACTGGTTCATATGGTAGAAGACCGGGTTCTGGTCGGAAACGATGAACAACAGCACGGGAATATAATTTAATGCGTATCATAGTCTTAAGAGACCGTCGTACGACTTCAAATGTTGTGGCACAGCGTTTGAGAAATGTTCATAGACCTGTGGTTTCTTCACGAACAGTTCGTAGAAGACTGAATGAAAGTGGTTTATCATCTCGGAGGCCGGCTACAGGTCCCAGGTTGTTAGCACGTCACCGGAAGCGAAGACTGGAATTTGCTACACAACACTTACATTGGAATGTGGAGCAGGGGGAAAAGGTTTTATTCTCCGATGAGTCAAAATTCAACCTACGTTCATCAGACGGGCGTGAACATGTGTATAGAAGACCTAATGAGTGTTATGCGAAATGTTGTTTCGTTGAAATAACACCCTTTGGAGGCGGTGGTATCATGGTCTGGGGAGGTATTTCTTTACACGGACGTACAGAGTTGGTTCTTGTAGAGAATGGGGCAATAACAGCTCACAGGTACACGTATATTACAGAATGTTTGGCAGATCATGTAGTACCATATGCACCATTCATAGGCCCAGATTTTGTTTTTATGCATGACAATGCGCGTCCTCACATTGCAAATATTGTCACGGAGTACCTGGACGAAGTTGGGATTACGCGATTAGAATGGCCACCACAAAGTCCGGACCTAAATCCGATAGAGCACGTCTGGGATCAACTGAAACGACATATCAGAAACCGCGCAATAGTTCCAGAAACAATTGAAGAGCTAAGACTTGCTATTCAAGAAGAATGGGAGCAATTGGACCAAGAAGTGATTGCCAACCTTATTCGAAGTATGCCACGGCTGTTACAAGCTGTAATTGATGGCACCCGCTACTAGACAGCTTATATACCCCACCAGTACCAGTTAACCATATTACAAAAAATATTGCTAAGATTTTTTTTTCTATTTTTTTGGTAGTTTTCTGTAACTTTCGTTTATGTTCTAATTTAACTTATTAACAATAAATTTTAATTTGCTTTCTGTTGAATATATTCAGGTTTTCTTATTTTCAATAATTTCTGCAACATTTAGTTAGCCTTCGAATCAGAATTTATGCGTTATCACAAAAAATGCAAGTGTCCGGTTTTTTTTTTGTCCAGCAGTGTATTTCGAAACGGATATTACTTACTCAATTTATTATTAAGAAAATAGACAATAATATTTTGAATATTTGTACAATATTAGATCCCGTACACACGTATCGTTACGTTCCAAGCTTTTCAAATAAGCGAACCACGTCGGCGAGCGTACGAGACGTGGCCATAGGACATAGGCCACGCCGAATGTGCGGGAGTCTAATATATAAAAATGTGTGTGTGTGTGTGTGTATGTGTGTGTGTGTGTGTGTATGTGTGTGTGTGTTTGTTCCGGCATAACTCTCGAACGCCTGGGGCGATTTCAACCGAACTTGGAAGACGTATCACTTGCAATCTCGAAAGAAATATTGTGGGGGTAAGACACCCCTGGCATCCCTGGGGGTGGGGGTGGGAGGGGTCACATGAAAAATAATCGAAAACTAACAATTTTAGTGTGTAATCCATAGTTTGTGGGGTCGCTAAGATGATTAGTGACACTCCCAATGCCGTTCAACTCCAAGTTCATCACCTATCGGGATGGGGGATGAGAGGGGGTGAAAATTAAAATGTCAAAAATGACCAAGATTAGTGTCGAATCCATAGTTTTTGGAGTCGCTAAGCTAATTGGTGACATTCACGATGACCAAACTTGGTACACATATGACTTACAATGTGGAAAGAAATACTGTGGGGGTAAGACACCCCTGGCACCCTTAGGGGTGGGGGTGGGAAGGGGTGACATGTAAAAATAATCGAAAACGAGCGATATTAGTGTGGAATGCATAGTTTTCGGGGTCGCTAAGATGAATAGTGACACTCCCAATGACGTTCAACTTTAAAACACTTCTGGCACCCCTATGAGTGGGAGTGGGAAGGATGTGACATGTAAAACGACCGATATTAGTGGAAATCCATAGTTTTCAAGGTCGCTAAGATGAATAGTGACACTACCAACGCCGTTCAATTTATTTATTCTTGCTCTTGGAAGTGGAACTAAAAATGTTCATAAATTGTTGTTAAATTTATATTATAGTGAATTTGTAAAATAAATTACTTTATAATTTGTATACTGTACTTATACTTTTAAATACCTGTAAATACAATTAGTTTCATTTTACGCTATAGTTAAAATTCATTAAACACCCAGGCAACGTCGGGTAATCAGCTAGAGTCGTTTTCACGTTCAGAAGACACAATGGGCTCTTATGGGCAATGCTTTTCTTATGGGAAATACGAGCGCGCTGTTGCGAAATTTCTGGATTTACAAATTTAGCTTAAGTAAAATCGGTTCCTGCAGTTTTTCAGGAAATTTTGTAGAGAATACGATGGTGAACACAAAAAACTGGTAACTTGCTTACATAATTTTAAATAAATTAAAAACGCAAATTTTCTGTGAAAACACAATTTTTACATTGTTTTCATTCCTAACGTTGGAACATGCCGTAAAATTGAAGCATTCATTATTAAAAAAATTGACACTGTTTTTTAATTGTTATAGGTGATGGTGGTACTCAGAATTTATCAATACTTTAAAGCATATTTGCATTAAAAAATATTCAAATAAAGTATGTGGAGATTTTTTATATTCGTGCAGTAGAAAATGTCGTCGCTGGCCATTTCTTGTTCTGTAATTCCAAGTAAAAACTTCCAGCGACAAAGTTGTGGAGAAAATAATGAAATTATTTTTTATAACCACTCAAAGGTTCCCAGAAATATTACTTCCATGCATTTGGAGTTTCTTTTTAACCCGAACCGCGCGCGAAGTAAGGAGACGTTGTCTGGCCATCTTGAGCTGGCTCACCGCAGCATTCCGGCTAATCACCACCAAGTTTTCTAGTTGTTATTTTATTTCCAGTCAGTAAAAATATGAACTTCATGCAGTTTTTTATAATAGAATTGAAATTACTTAAATTTAATAATTGACAATTATTTCCAATGCTGCTGTTGTGAGCAACATTAGTGCTGTCGCAAATACACGTTGTTTTTGTTTACATTACTGTCGACTTTAATACTGAAATGAAGATCACCTTTCAGTTTCCAACGTACACATTAATTCATAGACACCATATTAACCTTTGAAAGGCTTTCCAACACGTGACAAAATATGGGGCTTCAAGACAGAAATATGACATGCCTTGCTTGAGTCATTCACGTCTTATCAGTTCACGTGGGCCATAACTCATTTGTTTGTTTGGGTTGCAACTTAATCTAACCCATGTGACAGGGTTCCCCTTACTTGAGTGAGAGATTTGCTTTGGTATGTTTAGACTTTTTCCCTCTCTCGAAAATGTGTTTTCAGTTGTGTGATCGCTCAGTGATTTTTACTTTTTGAAGTGATTTCTGAAGTGTCATATTCGTGCATTACACTCGCGTGTGTAGTGATCGCAATGGATCATAGTAAAAAGGATAACTGTAACGTTCACAGTATAATATTAATAATTACATATAATTATCATTATATATAGAAAATATGTAACACCTTCATTGTGAAGAAGGTCATGATTTCCCGGCGACATGAGCTAGCGCTGTATTGGCAACACTGTGCGGTTTCTCCATAAGCGCCGTTGTGTCTTCTGAACGTGAAAACGACTTTAGTATGGAATAAGCGACCGCATCCAATGCAGTTGCATAGGGCGACGGAGCGCGAAGAAAGTATCTTGACTAAAGATTACTCGTGACGTCACATCTAATATGGTACAATATTTTAGCGATAGGATAATCATCTTTGGCAAGAGACTGATTGCGAGAACTATGTCGATAAACTAACATTATGTTTACAACACTGTCATTAGGTAAGTTCTTGCAGTAAGTGGAATGTACTAGATGACTCCCCGCCCCTCCCCTCCCCTCCCTCAGGAAAGGTTTAGTCTTACAGAACTGTCCCTCGAGTTTATGGGTCTTGTGGCCATGCGGTCTATGGCGCTGTGCTTTGGACTCCGACTGCGGGACGGCATGGGTTCGAGTCCGCCTGGGTTTAGTCTCTGGGTTTTCGGCCTGGGTAGAGGAAATTGGGGAGCTACGAGTGAGCAGCGTAATCCGGTCTCGGAAATCTATAAGGGCTGAGGGTTCGACGTGCTGATCCCACGTCACCCCATTACCGGTTGAAGAACTCCACACCTGTAGGTAGGATTGTGGCAGGCAGAGTGGCAGTCGGGAGATAGGCCAAGGCCCTTCTAGGGCTGTTGCGCCACGGGTTATTATATATTATATTATTATTTATTATCTAAGTACATGAATGTTCAAGTCTGTCGTAATATTTCTTAATGTAAAGGTCTTTTACCACGCACAGTGGTTAATTAGAAGTTTCAACGAATTTAGTTTTTAAGAAGTAACAAACTAATTAATTCTCTAGCCTTCTGAATCCCGAATGTTTATGGCTGCAGCAACACAAGCCTTCCATCTGTTCCTATCCTGGGCAAGATCAATCCAATCTTTTCCATCCTTACCGATTTCCTTTAGGTCCATCTCAACGTTATCCCTCATTCTTCGTCTTGGCCTTCCTACAGGTATCTTACCATCAGGTTTCCCAACAAGAATCCTGCAAACTCTTCTTTCCTCTCCCATTCGTGACACGTGGCCTGCCCACCTAAATCTTCTTGATTTAATTTCGGTTTTAATTCAATAAAGAAATATTGCATTTTTGTTGTACGTATTATTTAACGGTGATTTCTTTCATCGCATTACAAACTTCTATTTCCAAGGAAATATTTATTCTGGACAAGGGTTGAATCCCTAAAAACACGGTTATCAAAACTTGTTGATTTAAAAATTATAATTTTGTTAAGTATTGAATATTATTAAACGTACAATTATTCTAACCAGGAACAGAAATGTTGGTAAATTTTCCGTATCCGGAAAACGGATTTCTTAAAATTTACTGGAGAAATTACTTACCGAATACAGTTTCATTAGACTTGTGGAAGTTCGGGGAAGTGTTTTCTCGCATCGTTCATTGAATTTTGCCGGTAAATCATGTATTTTTTTTATATAAATGTGTGACCGATGCACGAAAGCTCTTGCATCCCTTTACTTCCAGGTGGATGTAGCCTGCGTGTGATGACGTAATCCGGGTCAGTGTTTCCAAACACGCGTTTAGGTTCCTGGTCACACGTTTCAAAACGTATGTTCATTTGAACGTGCTGAACGTGTTTAAAATGACGTGTGCAGGATGCGTGGTACAGTTGAAAGGCGTTGAAGATGTAATAGATTTTTTAGTAGAGCATGGTATTGCATGTTTCGTGATGATGTACCATCATTGTTTGTGATTTTGCATTTCTAACATGCCTTTAACAGAGACTCTATAGAGAAAGCCGGGGAGCCGGAGCGGAGGCGGGGCCGCGGTAGCGGTAGAGGGCGGTAGGTTAATTGAAGATGTAATAGATTTCGTAGTAGAGCATGGTATTGCATGTTTCGTGCTGATGTACCATCATTGTTTGTGATTTTGCATTTCTAACATGCCTTTAACAGAGACTCTATAGAGAAAGCCGGGGAGCCGGAGCGGAGGCGGGGCCGTGGTAGCGGTAGGGGTCGGTAGGTTAATTATCTCAGGGGCCCGGAATCGGTGGGAAATTTTGACCCAAAAATATCAAACGAAAATATTTTTTGGTTCAAATTTCCCATTGATTCCGGGCTCCGCCCCTGGGGTAATTGACCTACCGCCCGCTACCGCTACCGCGGCCCCGCCTCCGCTCCGGTTACCCGGCTTTCTCTATAGAGTCCGTGTTAAAGGCAAGTTAGAAATTGGCCGGAGTCACCTGGCCCCAAATGAGCCCCAAACTTCAACTGCACATTCACTATTAGGAGACCAAAATTAGTAAGTATAACGAATTTCACATTGTCGACATTCCTCTTCACCGGTAAATAATGAGCAATTGTGCCGATCGCGGACCACTCAATTTCGCTTATCTTGCACTTTCTACGCGTGGTGGGGTGGAAACATTGCATAACGACTACGGTGGTGAAACTGTGGCCGCCATTTCGCGTGTTACGGAAGGGAAGAAACAAAGAAGAAGACTTACTCGGTATGTCGCAAATATAGCATATTTCCGTGAAATAAGCGAAATGCCACCTTCAACAATGTTTCTCAATACAGAATACGTAAGTATGAATATTGAAATTGACACAACTAGAGTCGTTTTCACGTTCAGAAGACACAATGGGCTCTTATGGGCAATGCTTTTCTTATGGGAAATACGAGCGCGCTGTTGTGAAATTTCTCGATTTACAAATTTAGCTTACGTAAAATCGGTACCAGCAGTTTTGCAGGAAATTTTGTAGAGAATACGATGGTGAACACAAAAAACTTGTAACTTGCTTACATATATTTAGATAAATTAAAAACGCAAATTTTTTGTGAAAACAAAATTTTTACATTGTTTTCATTCCTAACGTTGAAACATGCCGTAAAATTGAAGCATTCATTATGAAAAAAATTGACACTGTTTTTTAATTGTCATAGGTGATGGTAGTGCTCAGAATTTATCAATACTTTAAAGCATATTTGCATTAAAAAATATTCAAATAAAGTATGTGGAGATTTTTTATATTCGTGCAGTAGAAAATGTCGTCGCTGGCCATTTTTTGTTCTGTAATTCCAAGTAAAAACTTCCAGCGACAAAATTGTGGAGAAAATAATGAAATTATTTTTTATAACCACTCAAAGGTTCCCAGAAATATTACTTCCATGCATTTGGAGTTTCTTTTTAACCCGAACCGCGCGCGAAGTAAGGAGACGTTGTCTGGCCATCTTGAGCTGACTCACCGCAGCATTCCGGGTAATCACCACCAAGTTATTGAGTTGTTATTTTATTTCCATTCAGTAAAAATATTAGCTTCATGCAGTTTGTTATAATAGAATTGCAATTACTTAAATTTAATAATTGCCAATTATTTCCGATGCTAATGTTGTGAGCAACATTAGTGCTGTCGCAAATACACGTTGTTTTTGTTTACATTACTGTCGACATTAATACTGAAATGAAGATCACCTTTCAGTTTCCAACCTACACATAAATTTATAGACAACGTATTAACCTTTGAAAGGCTTTCCAACACGTGACAAAATATGGGGCTTCAAGATAGAAATATGACATGCCTTGCTTGAGTCATTGACGTCTTATCAGTTCAAGTGGGCCATAACTCATTTGTTTGTTTGGGTTACAACTTGAATCTAACCCATGTGCCAGGTTCACCTTACTTGAGTGAGAGATCTGCTTTGGTCCGTTTAGGCTTATTTCGTCTCTCGAAAAAGTGTTTTCAGTTGTGTGATCGCTCAGTGATTTTTACTTTTTTAAGTGATTTCTGAAGTGTCATTGTTATAGACAACGTGTGTTTATTTCGTGCATTACACTCGCGCGTGTAGTGATCGCAATGGATCGCAGGAAAAAGGGTAAGATAATTAAAAGTGGCGAGAGAACAGCAGTCTTACGTGTGTTCGCCTACTTGAAGGAAAATAACGCCGGACGTACCCAATCGTTTATTGTTAGTGAACTTTGCAAAGCGACTGGTGTCAGTAGAAGCACCTTCTTTAGATTAAGAAAGGAAACTGGCAAAGGACCAGTCACTACACCGCGAAAAAGACAAGGTGGGCTTCAATATAAAACCAGCAGGGAAGTGAAGTATAATGACTTCGTACGTAGTGCTATACGGCGGAAATTTCACACATTTCTGTTTCAAAATGCTCCCCCTACAATTAGGGCCGTAATGAAGGAAGTTAATGATGACAATGATTTGCCCAATTTCAGTTATTCAACGTTTAACCGTTTGGTAAAAGAAATGGGGTTCGAATTCGAAAAGCGAGGAAATAAAGCACTAATGATTGAAAGAAACGATATTATATTGTGGCGACATTCATATTTACGGAAAATGAGACAATTTAGGAATGAGGGAAGGGATATTGTGTATTTAGATGAAAGTTGGGTAAACGTAGGGCATACTGTGCCAAAGATTTGGAAGGACAAAACAATAAAAACTCCTAAAGAAGCTTTTTTGGCTGGATTATCCATAGGTCTTAAAGGTCCTACTGCTCGGGGTCCACGATTTGTTTTGCTGCACGCCGGTGGTAAGATGGGGTTTGTAGAGGGGGCTAAACATGTTTTTTTAGCTAAAAAAAATGTTGCTGACTACAATGACGAAATGGACAGTGTTCGGTTTGAACGGTGGTTCAAGGAGCAATTGCTGCCCAATATTCAGCCAGGGACGGTCATTGTTATGGACAACGCGTCTTACCACTGTAGAAAATTAGAAACTCTTCCTACTTCCAAAACCCGTAAGGAAGAAATTAGGGAATGGTTGAAATAAAAAAATATCGCCTTTTCAGATGATTCTCTTAAAAGAGAATTGCTCAGTGTCGTGAATTCTGTGCGACACCAATTTAATATTAATTACGTTGACTCGATTGCAGAAGAACGTGGAGCAATTGTTTGTAGACTTCCCCCATACCATTGTGAACTGAATCCTATTGAAATGGTATGGAGTCAGGTTAAAGGGCATGTTGGGCGGCATAACGTTAACTTTAAAGTGAAAGAAATGGGACCTTTGATAGACATTGCGTTTCAATCAGTTACCCAGGAGCAATGGTCGAATTACTGCAGACACGTTGAAGGGATAGAAGAGGAAATGTGGAATGCCGACCTACTACAGATGACATCGAACCTTTAATCATTAGGTTAAGCAGCAATTCTTCCATCAGTGGCACAAGTTCTGACAGCAGTGGCCAATCCTCCCAAGACTCGTCGATGGAGGGTGTTGATCCAATGTCCGATTAAGGTAACAACAATTAATTTATATAAATATGTAACACATTACCATATCTCAATGTTATTCAATGAAATAATTACAGAGAAAGGCGAATGAATATTAAATGTGCATGTGTATTAAATTAAATCTAATGGGAAAATGACATGCTAATGAACTGTAACGTTCACAGTATAATATTAATATTAATAGTAATATAATTAAGCCTTGTTTCCATATTGAAACCAATAAGTTGCTGACCAAGGCAGTTTATTAAGGTAAAAACACTTAACACGTAACGTTTCGACCCTGTATCAGGGTCTTCCTCAGACGAAGAACTAAACTAAAATGATGAAATAAACTACACACAGAAAGATTACATACACATAGCAGGGTCACAAGCCACACAACAACAAATCAAGTTGACAGTCCTTATCTAGGAAGATTTCTACAAAGGAATTAAACATATCACCTCCTGACAGTTGTTGACTAATGGGTCTACTACACTGACAGGTGATTGGCAGGTCAAGATCAGCAAGAGTCTAAGAACCACCTGCTCACCACTCCCCCACCCCTCCTGCCTTTCTGGTTATGGGTGAATACCTCCTCCTCTGGTCTTCTTCTTTTCTCTTCTTTCTTCCTTCTTCATACTTCTTTTTTCTTCATTCCTTTTCTTCATCCTTTCAACTTTCTCTAACACACTCTTCCATTCCTTGTTTATCTTGAGCCCTCCATTCCAATTCATGATGTCTTCTCCTTTCTTTTCTATTTCTTTGGCCTCCTTCCATTTTCTCACTAGTTCTCTCTTCTCTTTTCCTATTCGCCTAGCCGAATCCCATTCAACTTCATGTCCTGTTTCTCTAGTGTGTTTGAATATGGCATTCCTGTCTCTCTTCAATCTCACATCATCCATGTGTTGCTTTAACCTGTCTTTAAGTCTCTTCTTCGTTTCCCCTATGTATACACTTTCACATCCTCTGCACTTCACCTCGTAGATAACCCCTTCCTCTTCCTCCTCTCTCTTTTCTTCATTCTTCTTGCTGGCTATACTTAAAATAGTGCGTCCTCCCTTCCTGTAAGTTCTTATACCCACTTTCCTCAGCACTTTGCATATCTTCTCTGTGGCATCGCCCATACTTCTTATACCAAACCATCTCTCTTTTTCTTTTTCTTCCTTCTCTTCCAGTCCTCTCTCTTTTAGTGAGAGAACAAGAAAGCAGAGCCGTGAAAAACAGTGAGCAGATGGTGGACCTTATAAAAGGTCTGAAGGAGTCTGGGGATAAAATCACAATGTTTAGCCTAGACGTGAGAAGCATGTTCCCGAGCATCAAAAGGGGACACGTAGTGGATATAGTGAGGAAAAAAGTTGGGAAAAGCATTATAGGAGAATGGGATAGTGAGAGAGTGGTACAAGCGCTGGAAACCATTTGGGACAATAGCTACAGCAGAGTGGGGAGTAAAATCATCAAGATTAGTGAAGGTCTAAATATAGGCTCTTGCTTGAGCCCTGTGCTGGCGGAATTAGTTATGAATGAATGGGAGAAGGAAGTGATAGTGAAAGGAGGAGATAAGTTAAGTCTATTTTGTAGATATGTGGATGATTGTTTTGGGATATGGAAAGGAACAAAAAGGCAGCTGAGTAAGCTTGTTAAAGATGTAGAAGATGAGAAAGCAGGGATATTCCTTGAGCTCGAAACGGAACAGGAAGGAACATTAAATTTCTTGGATATTGAGATGAAAAAGAAGAGAGGAATGGGAATAGTGGCTACATGGTATCAAAAGAAGTGTTCGGCAGGAGTGTTCTGCCACAAAAGAAGTGATGTGGGTGATGGAACTAAACGTAATTTTATAAGGAATATGGAAGACCGAATAAAGAAGATATGCACAGAGAAAGGGGAAGAAGAAACCAAGATTAATAGCCTGTGGGAACAACTAGAAGAGAATGGCTATGAAAAGAAAGACAGACACAACATCAACAGAAGAAGGAAAGAGATAAAAGAGAGAGGACTGGAAGAGAAGGAAGAAAAAGAAAAAGAGAGATGGTTTGGTATAAGAAGTATGGGCGATGCCACAGAGAAGATATGCAAAGTGCTGAGGAAAGTGGGTATAAGAACTTACAGGAAGGGAGGACGCACTATTTTAAGTATAGCCAGCAAGAAGAATGAAGAAAAGAGAGAGGAGGAAGAGGAAGGGGTTATCTACGAGGTGAAGTGCAGAGGATGTGAAAGTGTATACATAGGGGAAACGAAGAAGAGACTTAAAGACAGGTTAAAGCAACACATGGATGATGTGAGATTGAAGAGAGACAGGAATGCCATATTCAAACACACTAGAGAAACAGGACATGAAGTTGAATGGGATTCGGCTAGGCGAATAGGAAAAGAGAAGAGAGAACTAGTGAGAAAATGGAAGGAGGCCAAAGAAATAGAAAAGAAAGGAGAAGACATCATGAATTGGAATGGAGGGCTCAAGATAAACAAGGAATGGAAGAGTGTGTTAGAGAAAGTTGAAAGGATGAAGAAAAGGAATGAAGAAAAAAGAAGTATGAAGAAGGAAGAAAGAAGAGAAAAGAAGAAGACCAGAGGAGGAGGTATTCACCCATAACCAGAAAGGCAGGAGGGGTGGGGGAGTGGTGAGCAGGTGGTTCTTAGACTCTTGCTGATCTTGACCTGCCAATCACCTGTCAGTGTAGTAGACCCATTAGTCAACAACTGTCAGGAGTAGGTGAAACCCAACGTTCTGGAGCGGTCTTTTGACCTACTTTTCGCCTTACGACATTTTACTATAAGGCTGTCTCCCCTTACGATATTTTTCTGTAAGGCTAGACCGGTCCTTTGACCTACTTTTCGCCTTACGACATTTTACTATAAGGCTGTCTCCCCTTACGATATTTTTCTGTAAGCTCAGTTCTAGAGCGGTTCTTTGACCTACTTTTCGTGTAGACCCAAATGGAGAATTCAACGCCCGAAAATGGAGCTCGGTGGAGCTCGCCTTAATGGTTTGCTCTTGTAAGGCATGAGCTCCATTTTCTCGCAGTGTTACCAACTCCTCACTCGAAAAAATCACCAGGGTTTTTGTTTTTGGGTATAACCTAACCTAAAGCAAGGAGGTGGCAACCTTGCTTGAGGTATTTTCTCGCAGTGTTGCCAACTCCTCACTCGAAAAAAATCACCAAGGTTTTTTTTCTTGGTCTAACGTAACCTAAAGCAAGGAGGTGGCAATTTTGCTTGAGGCTTGCCTTACAGTGCATAAAGCAAGGTTGCCAACCCACTGGTACTTTTGCCATAGCCTTTTACAAGAAAAAAAAAGAGAAAGGGAAGAGTTAAACAACCGACAGCTTACCCACAGCCTTTTTTGCTCTAACCTAACCTAAAGCAAGGAGCTGGCAACTTTGCTTGTGCAATCAACCCGGTCGACCGCCCTCAAGTGGAGATAAGCGTTGCCAACTCCTTACTCGAAAAAAAAAATCACCAAGGTTTTTTTTGGTCTAACCTAACCTAAAGCAAGGAGGTGGCAATTTTGCTTGTGCAATCAACCCGGTTGACCGCCCTCAAGTAAAGATCAGCGTTGCCAACCTACATATACTAAACAAGGAGAGCCGGCACTGCCGTAAAAGAGAGAGAGAGATGGGTGGATGGTAATATAGTATGTGTGTGCGTGTGTGCGTATAATATGTAGCATTATTAACTAGAGTGTGTTGGCAATTTACTTGCAACTAAAAAAATAGAGATGCCAACGTTGGTGTAAGATGAAGAGAGAGAGAGAGAGAGAGAGAGATTTATGGCTGGCAACAGTAACGAGCGAATGCGCCATATCGTAATTTTCCAACTCCGTATATCGTGATTTTTGTAAACCTCTCTCTCGGGGGAAACACGATGTGTTATACACACGCGCGCGCGCGCCTGTATTGTGACGCAAACAAACAAACAAAATAATAAATGTTGTCTTTTAGGATACCTGGCCCCCTATAACCTCGCGAGGGTGCGTGGTGCCCAACGCAGTTCTAATGGCCGCGGCTAACAAAGCCATGCCTTTGTAGAGTTTCATGGGTTCTTTTTTTTTCCTCCCACCCCCTCAATTTGTTTAAGAAATTCGATTTGATCCTAAAAAACACTCTGCATCCTATTGGAGTGCTTTGGATGTGTTTTTAGATTAAAAATTTTGTAATTGGGGAATGTAGAAAAGCTATTCTTGCTTGTTGGCGATATTTTTTAAAACTGCTCTGTGACCCTCTCGTTTTTCACGTCGTAGGCGAAGGACTTCTCTGCAATCAGGATGACACTGCATAGGGTATCCTCGGGCAAGGCATCGTGGAACTCGCAGACGACCTTGATGTTGGTTCGATCGTTGACCACAACCTTCTTTCTCTTAGATGTGTTGATGACGGTCATGGGTCTCCGTGCTTTGAACTCGCTGGGCGTGTAGTACATGTCCACGCTCCCCTCGGTCACGCGTTTGTAAGCCGAAAACGCTTCGTAAAGTTTGAGGTAATCGTTTTTGGTCACGTCGAGGTTGTAATTCTCGCGCGGGAACACTTCGTTGCGTCCGTTCTTCAGATAAACGTTCTTGATCTTGCAGTCGTCGAACTTGCTGGAATCTTTTTCCTGATTCTTGTCCCTCCCGGTCTGAAAAAGCACTACGACGAAATCTGGCATGTCGAACTGTATGTTGTTGAACTGCGTCGTCACGTCGAATTCCATGTGACTTCCCGATGCCACCTTCTGCACGCACTGGTAACCGTGAAAGTGAATCGACACCTGCGGACTTTTCAAGATCTCCGCTTTGTACTTGAGGGCGTAGTTCGTTTCGTATTCCACCACCGGCATTCTCAATTCCATGCTCCGGATGATGCACTTGGCTGCTTCGGGTAGAGTGTTGGCTATCGGCGTGCCGTCGGCATTCAAGTTGGTGTATCGCATTAGTGCGTCGTTGTCGTTGGCCGCTCTTCGAAACGTAACCCTCAGTCCTCCCTTCCACATGATCTCCTTGTAATCGGAGAAGAAACCAGGCAGCAGACGCATGGGAAAGAGCACCGTGTGACTTTTCGTCGATATTTTGGTCCCGGCTTCGAATCCCCCGGCCTGGTAGTACGCTGCGTCCGTTTTGGATAATTTCAACGTTCCCACTGCCGTCGACGTGATGCCTGGATAATCTATTCTGTCGATGACGGTGTTGTGTTTCCTCACCTCCACCTGCGAGAACAGGTGAGGCACGAAGTTGTCCACGAGTATCAAGTTTGCTGCTGCAGGAAACGCGTCTCCGCTTTCTTTCTTCACCACGTCGAATTGAAGGTAGAGGTCCGCTCTGTGAGGATGAACGAACCCGTCGCCTACGTCCACGTCGTACTCGATCTCCCTGTTCGCCTCGTTGAGATTGGCGAACGTGCGACGGTTGGGAGGGAAAGATTGCAATTCGTAACTTTCGATTTGCTCCATTTTACATGTATGGTTATTTATTATACGTTGATCTCCACGATGGCCGTCGTAGTGGCACCTGCGAAATCCACCACGTCTCCTTTCTCGTTCGTCACCACCAACTCTATGTCGTCTATGCGGTTGCGACATACCGGAAAATAGATCGGCGAAGAGGGCGTGTAGATGATCGGTTCCATGAACTCGGAACTTGGTTTGAAAGTGGCTATGATTCCCGTCTGCTTGTGACTTCCTAACAATCCGTCCGAAGATTTCGTGATCATACCTTCGGCCACGTTACAGTGTACGTTCAGAGTCTCTATGGCCAAGAATTTAGGAATGTTGGTTGCTACGTGCTTGATACCAGCTTCGAGTTTGGTGTTGTTCTCGAAACCTAAAAGTTCTCCCATGGTGCCCAGGTCCACGGTCTCCGTCGCGGATAGGATTTCCACTCTGTGCGTGACCGAATTTTGAGAAAGGTATGTGCCTTTGGGTAATTGAGCTTGCAAAGTGGAAAGATTGTATTGGCCTGGCGTGACGACGATGTGTTCGCTTCCGACGCTAATTTTGTTGTTGTGCTGGGTGACGTTAGGTATGAGGTACATGCTGTAGAATGCACGCAGAGCCACGGATTTAGGATAGACGATGTCGTCGTGCAGCGTGAGTTTCAAGATTGAAGATTCGCTCGTGAGATGGAACACACCCATCCTAGTGATGCTGTTTGAGGTTCCACAATGCTTTCTGGAAATCCTCGATCGTAGGGTTATTTATTTTAGAGAGAAACGCGAGCACGGAGAGGCAGAGATGACCGCAGTTCACGTCTCCGAAATTTTGAATGCGTTCGTCGTTGTAGTATATGGAGGTTTTGTTCGTTTTCAGATAATGAATTAAATTTGTAGGTGGAACACCTCCGAAAGAATCGAAAACGAATGCTTTATCATTGTCGTTTTTGTGGTAACATATCCAATGCGTGCCTGGATTTTCTTGACCGTCCAAGTTGACTACTCCGCATTCTCTTCTTTTAACGCTTGAAGGTAACGAGTCGGACATGAAAACTCCTCTGAAGTGTTTGATTTGTAACGGTTCGATCAGAGATTCAATGTCTCGGTTGGTGAGTGCTTCTGTTTCTTTTTTTTAAACTTTTTCATCACGCCCTTCCCCTTCTTCTCCATGGCCAGGTTGTGACGTTTCTGTTCTTCCAATTCCGCCTTGTTCTTCTTCGAGTCGATGACGGTTTTCGCGATGGCGGCACTTCCGCCGGCCAAACTTCCCACGGCCCCCAATGCTGCCAGGATGGCCGGGATGCTGAATATGAAACCTCCGATCTTTTGCTGTTTCCGCGAACGTTGCAATCTTTTCAATTGAGGTGTGCTGAGCAGCAATTTCATTCCGTGTCCTTTCGACAAGCAAGAACGTTTCTTCTCGCGTTGTTTCTTGGTGAGTAACCCATCGAGAGCACCTAGATTTTTTAGATTGGAGTATGGTATCTGGTACACGACACCCTTGGGCTTCATGTTGATGCTCTATGTGTTATTTTCACGGTATGTTATTTATATATATATTCTGAGATTTTTTCTTGTGTAGTTTTTTACGGTATGTTATTTATATATTTTCAAGGCCTCGCTGTCGTTACACAAATTCTATTACGTGCTTCGTTTTCTTGCCAAGAAGTTCCTTTGTCCCCTTGTACACGATTCGAGTTTTGTTCTCGATTAAAATAGATAGCTTCTCGTCGGATAACATGTTAGCGTATCGATCTGGTAAAAATAGACTGTATTGTGCGTTGAGCAACAGGCGTACCTTGGGACCATACTGGGTAGAAACAATTGAACCGGAAGTTATCGTGTAAGGTTTGTCGACTTCCAATTCCTGAATTTTTACATACTCGACTGACAAATTTAGCATTTGTTTTAATGCTTGGAGATCACTTATTTTTTCGGTCGTCATATCAAAGAAAAATTTCAAAGTGTTAGAGAGAAATTTAATTGTTTTTCACGATGTGTGTTATTTATATATACCGAAGATTATTTTTTTTTCACGATGTGTGTTATTTATATATCAAGTTTTTTTTTACGGTATGTTATTTATATACCCCACCCTAATTTTTGTTTCGTGTTCATGGCGATGGTGGTGCCTAGTGCGGCGACCCGTTCACCCAACGATGCGTCTCTACTCACGAATCTTTCGAAAGCTGCGTGCTCTAACTTTCTGTCTGCTTCGTGACGTGCATCCAGATCCGTCTGCGTGGTGTTGTAGGCGATGTCGTGATCTTTGCATGCGGCGTCCAACGGATTCACACCCTTGTCTCCTCTCTCCAATCTTTTCTCGAGTTTGGTACCCGGTCCGCAGTACTGGTAGCCAGGTAAATGCATCTCGAAAGGTAACTTGTTGATGATGTCGTTCACGAGTCCCTTTCCTTCGGCAACGTTCCAGAATTTCGGAGGCAGCGTGTTGATGATTTTGATCAGGTAACCTATGCCCTTGTCGTCATTCACGATGAAGTTGGAAAGTTTCGTGCTGATCATGTCCACGATGCCAACCTTCTCGTTGTAGAAATTACGGTTGCCTGCATTCTCTTCGCCGGCTATCACCAACAATCGGTCCACGAGTTTCCTTACGTCGTCCACCCAAACGAATTCTTTGGGTAACGTGTTGTAGCGTTTGACCCCGCTGCCTGTTTTGACCTGGTTCCAAATCGGTTTGATGAGATTCCTGTACTTCTCGCCGCTGCTCGATTTCACCCTATTCTGCGAGGCGTCGTTGTTCTGGTACAAGGCATCCGTCATGATCAGAATTTCCTTGTAACTCTGGTAATCTTCGTCGGTGTAATCTTTCGGCTGCTTTTTGGCGACGAGTTCCCACAGTCCAACCGTACCCGGATACCTGTTCCAACTATCCTTGTCGCCTAAATTGACTTTAATATCGTTGCCTTCGAAGGTCACCTTCGATTTCCCAATCTTCCACACCACACCGCCGCCTTCGCTGGTTTCCATGCTGGGATACAATCCGAACACTTCATCCTTGTCGAATTTCCCCGTGCTCAGGTAGTCTCGTGCCAAAGGTCCCAACTCGATCTTATCCGAAGACGACGACGTGCTGCCTATGGCTCGACGTCGTGCAGGTGCATCCTTCAGTACGAACGGCGTCGAAGGAATGCTCGAAATGGGCGTGGGTACGGTGTAACTTTTAGCTGCGAGCGGTACGAGTTCATTAATCAAATTTTTATTTTGTTCCGTGACACTTTTAATTTCTTTACCTAGACCGCTGATGGCATCGATCACGGGTTGATCCTGACGTTTCTTCTCTTCGTAGAATCCGCGATTCTCGGATTTCCAACCTTTGAAGCGTTTCGCGAGGTAATCGCGAAGCTTGAGATTTTCGTCTTCGATTTTTCGTTTCGTCATGACGTTATTTATATATGTCGTTTCTCACAACGTTGCAACGTTTAGAAAGTTGTTGATTTTGTTTCTGTATTTTCCATCGTTGGGTTTCCTCGTCATGTCGATCGTCGCGAATCCGAAATCGTCACCGTTCCAGCAAGTAGAGCAGCAGCGTTCCGAAAATTGATTGTAGTTCATGTCTCCGCCTACGTAGTCATCGTACGCGTGCTTGAGGTTGGTGTGATCTTGACGAAACAAACATATGAAATTAGCGTTGTCGCGTACTAACTGTTTTGGAATTTTGGAAAACGTTTGAGCTAGGTAAAAACAATCCATTCCCTTGTGACGACCTTGCGTGAAAAAATTGCGAATTTCATTTTGATTTTCCAGGATGGCGTCGTCGAACACAACAACTGAATTTTCACGACAATCGTCGAGTGGTTTTATTTCCGAGGCGAACGTTGCAATGTCCAGACCATCGTACAGTTTCATCAGTTGCTGGTATTTGGATTGCTCCAAACTTTTCGAGAACACGTACAGGTGCCTGTTCTTCCAATCTAACCAATTCGGTGCGAGGAGAAAATTGTCCACGAGCAGTGTCGTTTTCCCACACCCCGATGGACCTACGATCAGACAGCGGATGCTGTCGGGAAGCAACTTGCCGTTCTTTTTCTTCGTTTGACTTTCCGGATCCGGTAGACGCTTCACCACGTTCCACGTACTCACAAGATCACTTCGTTCGCGTCGATCCAACTCTTTTCCGGAAGTCCCAGCCATTTGACCAAAAGTTTGTCACCTTTCCTACGCAATACTTTCTCGATGAGGTACGTGTCGGGGTGTTTCGTTTTAGAGAGTTCCTCTTCGTAAAATCTTCCTTTCAAAATCTCGCCGCTACTATCTTTTATTATATACGTGTGTCGGTTTCCAGGTAAAACTCGAACCACGGTAAAAAGTTCCGTGCTCCAATTTTTTGTGAATCCCTTCTCGAAGGTGCGTTTGAATTTGCTGATCCTCACCCGGTCTCCAATTTTGTATTTAGCTTTTTTTGTCGTGGGTGTGTACTTTGGACAGTAAACGGTAGAAATTAAACGCTGCTCGTCGGACTTGGTAACGTCAACTGGCTTCATGCCTATCGTTCTGTGTACCGTTTCATTATAGGTGTCGACGAGTTCCGGCAGGATGTCGACCCATTTGTAATTTCCCCGAAGCGTGAATCGTTTCCACATGTGTGTTTTCAAGGTTCGATTGAATCTTTCCACGATGCTGGCTTTGATGTGACTGAAGGTCGAATAATGTCGAACGTCATGTTTTTGAATAAACTTTTGGAATACAGCGTTATAAAATTCCTTCCCCTTGTCTGTTTGCAGAAACCGTGGTCGTCTGCCACCGCTTTCGCGAAAAATTGTCTTGAATGCTTCCGTGACGCACGTTCCCGTTTTCGCCTTCAAAGGTAGAGCCCATGCGAATTTCGAAAACGTGTCTATGACGGTGAGGAGGTACTTGTTGCCCTTGTTCCATTTATGTATGTTTTTCAAATTGCCGCTGCTCATCTCCACGAGGTCGCTTTGCCAGAGGTCGTCGATGCCCTTGGTTACCACAGCCAAACGTTCGTAGTTACGGCGTGCAGGTTTATGCAATTCTTCGACGATGGCTTGCCTAGACATTTTTTTTGTTTAGAGATTACGTTTCAAGAGAAGCACAAGCGTGATGGGATTCAAAGAGGGTGGCACTTCGCTCGTGTTTTGAATGATCAGCTTATCGCCGGCACTCACGTCGAAAACGGTGAGATCTTCGTCTTCGTGTATTTCATATATGTTGCGCGTTTCGTTCCAACGTGCCAGAGGAATGTTTCCTGCTTTCTGGACACCACGATTCGATATCAAAGTCATGGTGGGAACGCTGGCTTTTCTACCGTGAGACCAGTACGAAAATTCGTTTATCTGAATCGTGCCATCGAGGAGAAACTTGTAGTACGGATGATAAGGATGCAACATGTACAGTTTGTTACCTTCGACGAACGTGGAGATTCTCTGTTGATTGGGTACGCTGTTGATTTCGATGGCTTGCAGAGAATGCAGTTTAGCGAATTTAGTGTCGACGCTAACGAGGTTGCTGTGAAGCTGACCCAGTGTGTTTTGTATGGGCAACAAATGTTCGACTATGGTATCCGTTACGGTAGAAAATGACGGTTTGATTTTCACTTCCACGTTCAACTGCTTGTAGCTTTCGTTGAGTTCTTGCAACTTGGCACCGAAAGAGGCCAGCGTCGATTCCTGCGTGGATTCCAGCACTCCAACTTGATCTCTGATGTTGACGACAATGTTCTGAAGGTTCTCGATTTGATTCAATTTCGAGCTCTTCTCGGTAAGATCGTTCACGATGATTCGCATGTCTGTAAACTGAATGTGAAGGTCGGCGACGCTCTGCGAAGTGGGCAGCGTCGACACCAGCGAACTAATTTCGTCTCGAATCTGTTCCACGTTCGCCGTTTCCGTTTCCAGTCGTTTCAGCATGCGTGATATGTTCCTTTTCAAAGCGTGTAATTCTTTGGAGGTAGGGAGATTGCCCACTTTACTCTCGAGATCGCTCAACGAACTTTTGATGTCACTCGAATCTGATAGTGCCGTCACCGCCGTTTTCAATTTTTCCAAATCTTCGCTCGAAGGCACGCTCGTTCGTAACGATTCCAAGTCACCCTGTATGTTGTCCAGTACGTGATGAAAATGAGCGAGATTCGTTTCGACGTTTAAATTTTCTAAATATTCGATCTTCTGCTGAACCGTGCTTAACGTGTCTTGAATGCTCGTCAACGCTCTCGCTTCAGCGTGAATATTTTTAATTTCTTCGTTGATCAATTCCAAGGACGCCTGAAGCGTGGCGATGGTGGTTTGAATGTGTTCGAAATCTTGATAGGCCTCCAATTGAATTTTTATGTTCGCGACGCTTTTACCGATGACCTGCAGTTCGTCCGACGATGGTAGGTTCGTCATTGTATCTTCCAAAGTCTGCAACTTGGATTTAATTTCTTCCAACGTGCTGGTGAATTCTTCTTGTAATTTGGAAACGACGACGTGCAAGCGTTCTACATCAATATCGTTCACGACGGTTTGAAGTTCAGAGAAATTCTTTTCTATTGCGGAAGTTCGTTCTTCGATTTCGAGTTTCAATTTTTCCAAATCTTCATTTTTCGCTTGAAATTGCTGTAATTTGGCCAAATCATTTTGAAGCGAATCCACGCTCAACTGTATATTTTGAACGTTGTCGTAAGAAGGTACGTCGACATAATTTTTTATCAGCGTTTTCAGTTCGGAATCGATTTTCAGAATGGGGTCGAGACATTGCGTTTGGAGCGTAGCGATTTCCGACTCTAAACTTTTGTTTAAGGTTTCCTGCAAAGCAATCAAATCGGTCCTCAACTTCTTAACTCGAATGTCCAACATGAGAATCTCTTCTGCGTGGTCTACACGCTTGGTGTTGCCGAAAATGTCGTTAGGCATTTTTGGTTAACGGTTATTTATAATAGGATAGACGATTCGTAATTCTACGAAGAGAGGAATAAGTTTATCGTAATCTCCGAGGAGTTCCACGTAAAGATAATCTCCTGCAGACACATCGTACGTAATGTTAGAAAGCATCTTGTCGTGCTTGATTCGAAAAATGTTCTTGCCGGTAGAAATTTTGATTTCGCCTGCGTTTTCCGGATTCACGGTGATTTGAAGTTTCCCGTCGATCGGAATTTCGTAGAAATGTAAATTGTTATTAAAAACATAAAACATCTTGCCCACGTCCTCATCCAATTTCGTCCAAATGCTGTTGAGGTGAATGATCAACAGACCGTTGAGTTTAGTTAATACGGAAGGTAGAAATTCATGATCTGTCGTCGTGCGGTGTACAGTCTCCATTGTTTGCTTTCGGAAACCAAAGAGATTCATGTTGGTTATTTAAGAAAAAATTGAGAACGTATCTAATATAAATAACACCACAAAAAAAATGTGTGCAATTTAGTAACCATCTTTTTTTCTTAGCAAAAGAATGGAGAAGAAGGAAGCAAAACGTGCATGCGACCAATGTGGGAAATATATATCCATTTCTAACTTGAGAAGACATCGGAAGGATGTGCATGGCAAAGGATCAAGTAAGAGAGAGCTCGATGTTGACGATCAAGCGCCACGAAAGAAGCAGAAGAGTGCCGGCGAAAGTATTCGAAATATTTTAACCGAGGAGACTTTCCGATCTGAAGAAACATCTGATCTAAACAACTTTTTTCGCTCGGTCAAAAGCAAGTTAATTTCGTCTATCACCGAAGCTTTGTTGCAATGCTCGTTGAAAATCCACCTCATCGTTTCCGCCATTTACGAAAACGTAAAAAAAGAGCGAGAAACTTTCCATCATTACACTGGTGTAAAGAGCCTCCACGCCGCCGACGTCGATGAGGTGGATGCCATTTGCAACCAGATGATTGACGCTTTGTTGAACAAGCACGAGACTTTCCAAAAACGTGGATCGGGTTGGACACTTTGCGGTTCGCCTCACACTTTAACTTTGAAGGTGGCACGATACAACCCGATGGGAGCATCCAGCTACATCAATTTGCCCCCGGAAATAGCCAGTAAGAAAGCCATCATCAACATTCAAAATGAGGATAACAGATGCTTTTTGTGGTGCATCATTGCCGATCATCACCCAGCCAATGATGACAAACATCGTTTATACCACTACAACAAGCCGGAATATCTCTCAGAATTTGAAAAACCTATGGCTGGCATTAATTACCCCGTAAATCTACGAGACATTAGTAAATTTGAGGCACAGTACAAGACAGATAAAAACGAAAATATAGCAGTACACATCTTCGGATTAGACAAAAACAACACCATCTACGTTCTCAGACACAGCAACATTAAAAGTAATCGTGTCATCAGATTACTCCTGATCGAAGATGATGATAATTATCATTACTGTCTAATTCAGAATCTTCCAAAATTAACAAGAAGTCAAATTACCACAGATCACCATAAAATTGGAGTATGCGACAGATGCCTGAGTATATTTTACGGTCAAGGAAAAAAGAATGCTGATGAAGAACTCCGAGATCATCATGAAATGTGTAGTAAACATTCGGCTACGACTATCAAAATGCCTTCTCGAGACATGACATTTTCCAACTACACCGCATTACTCTGGCATCCCGTGGTGATATGCGCCGACTTTGAAAGTTTCCAACTTCCACTCGCCACATGCGAACCGAATCCCAGCGTATCGAGCACCACCGAAATTCTACATCACGAAGCCTGCGCTTTTGGATTGATGGTCAACAACACAGGCGATGTTATTTTACATCGTGGCAATGATGCTCCACAAATATTCCTTCAAACCTTGAAGCAGATGGCCATACAATTCGCTCCTCCACTAAGAGAAGACAAAGCAATGGAGCCTCTTACCCACGAAGAGAAGAAAGCATACGACCTTGCCTCTCAGTGTGATGTGTGCGAAAGTAACTTCACCCTCGAAAATGTCAAAGTTCGCCACCACAATCATCACACGGGAAAATATGTGGCCCCCCTGTGTAACAACTGTAATCTACAAATCAAAAAACCGAATTTTATTCCAGTATTCATTCACAATTTGGAGGGCTACGACGCCAAAATCTTCATAAAGGAGATGGGATGCGACGCTCAACCCATTAGCGTCATAGCTCGCACCAACGAGAAATTCATTTCATTCAGCAAGAAGGTGGACGTTGGAAATGGCAATCGCGTAGAAATTCGCTTCTTGGACTCCTACAACTTTCTGTCTTCGAGTTTGGCGACACTCGCGTCTCAACTCACCGACGATGATTTGATCGCCACCAGGAAATGTTTCGGCGACCAACATTTAGCACTGTTGAGACGCAAGGGTGTTTACCCGTACGAATACATGACGGATGCTTCCAAATTCTCAGAAACATCATTACCACCAAGAGAAGCATTCTACAGTCGTCTTAGCGACACCTGTTGCAGCGAAGAGGACTACCATCATGCTCACCTCGTGTGGTCTACATTCTCTTGTCAAACCATGGGTGACTATCACGATCTGTATCTGAAGCTGGATGTTACGCTATTGAGCGACCGTTTTCATCTCCATCGCTCGAGAGGAATGGCAGCATATGGTTTGGACCCCGCTTTCAGCTACACCACACCGGGTTATTCTTGGCAGGCGATGTTAAAATCCACGAAGGTGAAGATAGAACTCATCAAAAACGTCAATCAACTTTTGTTTGTCGAAGAGGCAAAACGTGGTGGAATCGTCCAGTGTCCCCTTCGATACGTCAAGGCCAACAATCCATATGTTGCCGATTTCGATGCAGGGAAACCGACAAACTTCTTGGCATACTGGGACATGAACAATCTGTATGGTTATGCCATGTCCGAGACTCTGCCTATCGGAGAATACGAATGGATGAGCGAGCAGGAACTTCAAGATTGTTTGGAATGGAGTGAAGATCATAAAAATGGATGTTTCCTGAAAGTAGATTTGGAATATCCTGCATCGCTTCATCGAGAACACCATGGATTTGCGATGGCACCTGTGATGGAATCGACTCCGGAGAAGAAGCTGATGCTCACCTTCAAGAGCAAAGAGAATTACGTGGTGCATTATCGCCTCCTACAATTCTACCTCCAGCATGGATTGGTTTTGAAGCGCGTGCACTCGGGATTGAAGTTTAGACAGACCAGGTGGCTAGCACCCTATATCGACGGCAACACTCAACGTCGAGCATCAGCTTCTTCTTCCGCAGACAAAGACCTATACAAGTTGATGAATAACAGCATCTACGGCAAGAGCATGGAAGATGCGAGGAAAAGAAGAAATATCAACTTGGTCTCCGACCCGAAGAAAATAAACAAGCTCGTCGCTCAGCCCACGTACAAGAACTTCACGATACTGAGCGACACGTTGGTATTGATCGAACGTGCTCTCCGCCACATAACATTCGACAAACCAATCGCCGTGGGAGTCGCAATCCTCGAGTTGTCAAAGCTGGCCATGTACAAGTTTCACTACGACATCATGAAACCGCGCTATGGAGAGGCAATCGAGGTGGCGTACACCGACACGGACAGCTTCGTGTACAACATCCACACCAATGATCTATACGAAGATCTAAAAAGCATAAGCCACCATTTCGACTTCTCGAACTATCCAAAAGATCACGCGCTCTTCGACGACAGCCAGAAAATGACGATCGGGAAGATGAAGGATGAAGTCAACGGCCGCATCATCACAGAGTTTGCGGGTCTTCGAGCGAAAATGTATGCCGTGAAAATCCAGGACGAGACCGAAATAAAAAAAGCAAAAGGGGTGGGGCGTTCGAGCACAAACAAACTGACCGTAGAAGATTACAAGTCGTGCTTGTTCGACAAAAAAATCAAACGCATGACCGAACATCGGATCACGAGCACCATCGACCAGTTGCATACATCCACGATCAACAAAGTGGCGCTTGATCCCCACGACACCAAATTGAGGCTACTCGACTGCAACATCCACACCCGAGAATGGGGATGTCATGACGAGGAAGAAACCTGCTCGCACCATTAGACTTCTGCATCAAAAAAGTACGTATTATTTCTTGCACCACTTTTTTTTAAAAAAAAACAATCATTCAGACTAATTTTTGCATTCACACTTTTTTTTATATTTTTCTATCATATTATGTACACTATTTTGAGGATATTTTTTTTTCTTTCAGATGCAGCACCCTACGGAAACTTTTTTACTTCTTACACTTTCTATTCTTAACCAAAATATTTTTCTTCTCTTCAATCATAAAACACACACATTACACACGGAGGTCCTCTGTAGGGAGTTATGGGGGGGGGTTAAAAAAGAACCCATGAAACTCTACAAAGGCATGGCTTTGTTAGCCGCGGCCATTAGAACTGCGTTGGGCACCACGCACCCTCGCGAGGTTATAGGGGGCCAGGTATCCTAAAAGACAACATTTATTATTTTGTTTGTTTGTTTGCGTCACAATACAGGCGCGCGCGCGCGTGTGTATAACACATCGTGTTTCCCCCGAGAGAGAGGTTTACAAAAATCACGATATACGGAGTTGGAAAATTACGATATGGCGCATTCGCTCGTTACTGTTGCCAGCCATAAATCTCTCTCTCTCTCTCTCTTCATCTTACACCAACGTTGGCATCTCTATTTTTTTAGTTGCAAGTAAATTGCCAACACACTCTAGTTAATAATGCTACATATTATACGCACACACGCACACACATACTATATTACCATCCACCCATCTCTCTCTCTCTTTTACGGCAGTGCCGGCTCTCCTTGTTTAGTATATGTAGGTTGGCAACGCTGATCTTTACTTGAGGGCGGTCAACCGGGTTGATTGCACAAGCAAAATTGCCACCTCCTTGCTTTAGGTTAGGTTAGACCAAAAAAACCTTGGTGATTTTTTTTTCGAGTGAGGAGTTGGCAACGCTTATCTCCACTTGAGGGCGGTCGACCGGGTTGATTGCACAAGCAAAGTTGCCAGCTCCTTGCTTTAGGTTAGGTTAGAGCAAAAAAGGCTGTGGGTAAGCTGTCGGTTGTTTAACTCTTCCCTTTCTCTTTTTTTTTCTTGTAAAAGGCTATGGCAAAAGTACCAGTGGGTTGGCAACCTTGCTTTATGCACTGTAAGGCAAGCCTCAAGCAAAATTGCCACCTCCTTGCTTTAGGTTACGTTAGACCAAGAAAAAAAACCTTGGTGATTTTTTCGAGTGAGGAGTTGGCAACACTGCGAGAAAATACCTCAAGCAAGGTTGCCACCTCCTTGCTTTAGGTTAGGTTATACCAAAAAAAAACCCTGGTGATTTTTTCGAGTGAGGAGTTGGTAACACTGCGAGAAAATGGAGCTCATGCCTTACAAGAGCAAACCATTAAGGCGAGCTCCACCGAGCTCCATTTTCGGTTTGTGAACTCTCCATTTGGGTCTACACGAAAAGTAGGTCAAAGAAGCGCTCTAGAACTGAGCTTACAGAAAAATATCGTAAGAGGAGACAGCCTTATAGTAAAATGTCGTAAGGCGAAAAGTAGGTCAAAGGACCGGTCTAGCCTTACAGAAAAATATCGTAAGGGGAGACAGCCTTATAGTAAAATGTCGTAAGGCGAAAAGTAGGTCAAAAGACCGCTCCAGAACGTTGGGTTTCACCTACTGTCAGGAGGTGATATGTTTAATTCCTTTGTAGAAATCTTCCTAGATAAGGACTGTCAACTTGATTTGTTGTTGTGTGGCTTGTGACCCTGCTATGTGTATGTAATCTTTCTGTGTGTAGTTTATTTCATCATTTTAGTTTAGTTCTTCGTCTGAGGAAGACCCTGATACAGGGTCGAAACGTTACGTGTTAAGTGTTTTTACCTTAATAAACTGCCTTGGTCAGCAACTTATTGGTTTTAATATTAATAATTTCATATACTTATCATTATATATACAAAATATGTAACACCTTCATCGTGAAGGAAGCTCATCATTTCCCGGCGACATGAGCTAGCGCTGTATTGGCAACACTGTACGGTTTCTCCATAAGCGCCGTTGTGTCTTCTGAACGTGAAAACGACTCTAGCTAGTTTCAGCCGTTGTCCGGATACGGAAAATTTAACGAAATGTTATATTATAAAATTATATAATGAGTGGTTGCATAGAGCAACGGATTTGTAGTAAGATCCAGAGGTATTCATTTTGAGATCCGCCCTCGCCCTCCATCGTCCTCACCCTCCACCGTCCTCACCCTCCACCGCCCTCACCCTCACAAGTCTTCCGGAGGGTGAGGGTGAGGTCTGCCCTCACGAGGGTCGCCCTCCGGATTGTGAACACCTCTGGTAAGATCACAGGTCTTTCGTAGGTTCGATTCCCACCACAGGCAAACGAAATTTCTCCTGAAGAAGAGAGATGTGCTCGATACGTACTGTTAGAATAAGTACACATGACAATGAAAAATGTACAGTTAACATTGCATGCCAATGTAGAACCATTGTTGCTAACATTCAGAGAACGGAATGTTTGTATCAAATGTAGCCTCCACGATGGCGCAGCGGTAGCGTCGTCGCCTTGTAATCAAGGGGTCCCGGGTTCGATACCCGGTGGAGGCACATATAGTGATTCGGATCCCACTTTAATCTGTAGGCCCAGTTCCGATTAGTCTTTCTGTGCATAAAGTGGACTGAGAACAACAATTCAATTCAATGTTTGTATCAAGCATACTATACGAGCAATATTATCTACACGCGACATTCAAATAATGTTAACTTAAGTAGGAAGGAATTGGTAGATTATCACTGTGAATAATCATTAATGAGTTAAACAACAGCCACGTTTCCTTCTTATGTACTTTGGAATATAATAATTACATAATTAATGATTAGAAATTATTTAATTAATACCAAACTTTTCATTGTTTGTGTGAACTCGGAATTTTTATAGTTTGGTTTGGTTTGATTTCAGTTTTAAGTCCACTTTATGCACATAAGGCTAATCGAAACTGGACGTACAGTTTAAAGTGGGATCCGAACCACTATGCGCTTCCACTGGGTATCGAAACCGGGACCACTTGATTACGCCATCGGGTAGTCCTGGAATTTTTATAACGTTTTATCATCTGTGAACTTGCAAATTTGTCAGTTCAGCTATTTAGTAGTTCAGGTCCATCTCTTAATACGATTTTCGTGTTGTGAAGTACCTACTTAATGCTACGTACCCGAGAAAAACGAGATTGTTATGAAAATCTTACCCGAATTTTTTTGTCGGTGTACAAGCCGCACATTTCTCCTTTAAAAATATGTCTGAAAATCAGGGTGCGTGTTATGCGTCGATACTCAGTTTTTTATTACCTTTATTTCTGAAAATTTTCTGTTCTGAGTTACACGATTTCCTTCATGCTTCCTTGCGGTGTGTGACGAAGGAGATTAAAATGTATTCTTTCCTAGTTAGATTAGATAAGTTACTTGTTGAAAGTAGACATATATATTATTTATATTGTAAATACTGGCCTACCCGATGGCGCAGTGGTAACGTCGTCGTTTTCTAATCAAGGGGTCCCGCGTTCGATGCCCGGTAGAGGCACATAGTGGTTTAAACTAGGGCTGAGCCGATACCACAATTTGCCGATACCGATTCCGATTCCAACCGATACCGATACCGATACCGATACTTGCATAATTCCAGTAAAATAACACAGGCTAGTTACTGAGTCACAAAACACATCACATTACATTAATATTAATGATATCAAATACTCCAAATTAAGGGTCCCGGGTTCGAATCCCGGTCGGGCTTGGTTGTTTGTGAATGTCCATTCATCAATTTCATCCTTTCATCACTCATCCTCATCTTCGCAAATTAGCCAAGAGGCACAAAACGCGAAGTAAAATAAACTAAATCAATCAATCAATCAAATACTCCAAATTATTCTCATAAAATATTATATGACTTAAAATGTCCTGTGACATTTTATGTGAACTTTTTTCTACCCTCAGCGGATGCAAAAAAAAAAGAGAAGTTTTTGAAATTTTGGAAGCATTGTAAAAATGTTGCAGATACACAGCAAAAATCGGTGTATTATTATAAGTGTCCCTTCCAGAGAAAATTATAGTGTGTAAAATAAAATGTATGTAGTGCGTATAGCGTACAACTTGCACAAGGAATGCAAAATAAATACAAATATCGTTTGGATTAAACTGGAGAGGGAGCAAATAGACGTAAAAATATACACAAATACAGATATACATATATTTAAAGCTCATTTGGCAGCTCTGTATATGCCTTGATGTCCATTATTCTCTGCCATTTGCAATAAAAATAAGTCATTGCAGTGTCGGCACCGGGCAGCAGTCACACGGAAGGGTAAGAGCACAAGAAGAAAAATCCACAACCCTTCCTCCCACAGTGACATTCATCCCTTTCCTAGGAACTCTGGAATGAGCCACTGTTGCCAATCTATGAATGCAGGATTTCCCTTTTGCCAGTGTAAAATTTCCCTTTTTCGACCTTAATTTCCCTCGATTTTCAAAAGACATCTAAAGCTGTATCTTTGTATTACTATAACTGTTAATCAGGACCGTATATAAGGGGTTTAGTGGGTTCAAACCCCCCCCCCATTGAAAAAATACTAAAAACTGATCATAGTTTCATAATATAATTATCCTAAAATAAACATTTGAATTTTAAAATAAAACACTAATGTATTGAAAAGATCCACCCCCCCAAAAAAAATCGTCTGCGGAGCAATGATTGACGGCCTTTGAAACCCACCCATTGTCAAAGCTTAGCTTTTGGCGCCTGTTTTGCCTGAGGAACAAACTTTATTATTATTATTATTATTATTATTATTATTATTATTATTATTAAATATTTATGAAAATCATAAAAGTGTGAAGTAATGGGCAGCCACTCAATACGAATTTTTTTCACATGTTTCCCAGATATCTTTTCATCCGCAGACGTTTTCTAACCATTTTGGGAGTTGCAGGTAGCTTCCTATCAGTCACCTCTTCCATTCTCCTTGCAATGACACAGGACACACAAAGTCACACACACAGCCACTAAGACACGTTCTGAAATGATGGATGGAACAAGAAAAAAACATTGAAAATCGCGTCCCAAATTTTTTCCAGGTGCAGCGCGGCTCGTGCCTTGAGGCCTTTCTAGGAAAGGCGACAAATATAAGACTGACCGGTCAAGGTCATCTATCACAGGAAGAAAGAAAGCTTACTGAAAAGTGTCACTGTTGTTAACTATTCATTTGGAAAAAGTACACGCTGAAAAAAAAATATTTTCGAACTTTTTAAAAGAATGAAACGAAAATGTGAGTTTAAATTTCCCTGTTTTTTAGCTATTTTTCATTAAATTTCCCTTTTCCCTTTTCACCCTCAAATTTCCCTGTGCCGAGGGAAATTTCCCTGCTTTTGGCATCACTGGAATGAGCCTTGATTCACGTTTGGGTGCAGCGCTTCCGCTTTAGCCCTGCATTTGATCTTGTCATCTGCTTCCCGGGAGGGTGCATCATTTTCGGAAATGTACAAGGAATTCTTGTGCGGGAGCTCAACCTGCCACAAGGAAGGGTGAATGAACTTTTGAAAAGGACAAATCTTGACAAATGAGTTGTTTCTCTTGGCCGCTCTAGTCAGTCAAAATCTTTGGGTTTGGTATCATTTCCAGCACCCGTGGCGGAGTGGTTTGTACATCACGCTACGGCACCAGGGGTCCCGGATTTGAATCCCGACCTGGGTATGGATGTTTGTGAGTGTGCATTCAACAATTTCATCATATCATCACTCATTTCCATCTTCGCAAATTAGCCAAAAGTGGTACTAAAAGCAAAGTAAAATAAAGTAAATCAATCAATCAACCTTAGGTATCGGCGAAAAAAATTGAACCGATACTTACCGATACCGATACCCCTGATATCGGCTCAGTCCTACTTTAAACTGTAGGTCCAATACTGATTAGCCTTACTGTGCATAAAGTGAACTTAAAACACCAACTCAATCAATCAATATTGGAAATACTGTAAATTAATTATATCTTCAGAGACAAAGCCTTTTCCTGAAAAAATAAAAAGTACAAATGTACGCCGGGAAATACGGTAGTTCATCTTGATTATTGTAGTTCAGCTAGCCTCACCACTCAATACCCAATTGCAACCGGCTATAGTGTACCTTTGCATCTTCAGATAGGATGTATTTCTTGATAGTTGCTGAAAAAAGTCTATATGCAAATAATGTATCTAGGACTCCGAGAATGAATTTAAACTTTGTAGTAAGGGAAGTGCACCCACGTAAATATGGGTATGTAGTGTATGTGGCTCTCGAGCCCGAAGTCCACTGCTAACCATAGGCGTAGCTACGAGGTGTGCCGGGTGTGCCTAGGCAAACCCTAATGGGCTGCTTTATCAAACAGAATTAAAGACAGATATTTCAATAAGAGAGAAAATAAGCGGCAGTTTGTAAGAAGTTGAAAATGTCATTACTTGGTACAAACGTGTGCATTATCGCTGATGAAACGAGTGTCTATAGTTTTTTTCGATTTTTTGATGTCATTGGAGAAAGAAGATATTTACTGCATTCTATTCTGTACTGCAGCGCTTTTCTTCTATACCTGTCACAAGCTGCACGTGTGAGAGAGCTTTCTCCAGGCTTACCCAAGTTAAAACTAAATTAAGAGCAACTCAGAAGCAGGATAGATTGCAAGCCCTGCTCTTGCTATTTGTGGAACAGGAAAAAGCTTCGTCTATTGATGTAAATGAAGTTATTGATGAGTTTAAGAACATTGTACCTTTTGACAGACGTCTCTTGTTATAGATGACGTGTATTTTGATGTATTTGTTTGTAACATTTATGAACATTTTGTGTGTGTGTAATTTCTATGCAATTTGATTTTTTCTACTACATATATTCAGAAATATTCAACACTGTTATTTGCTGAATGTATATTCCTTTCCAAACATCAGTGCACTTAAAGAACCAAGTGATTGTGTTGCAAAATATGCTATTAAAAAGGTACGAGACCTCATTTTTTTCTTTGTGCACACCCAAATATAAAGTTCTAGCTACGCCTATGCTGCTAACTCTTTTCAAGTAGCCCCCTTTCAAATACACACACATACACGTTTCATCGTAGTGCTGTATTAGGTTATACAGGGTGGTCCAAAAGTCCCGGAACGGTCACATATCGTGAGAAATACACATCGAATCGGAAAACGAAAAAATACGTGTTGAATAAGTGAAAGAAATCTATTCAATGATATTACACTTGATTCCCCACCCCCTGTGAAATTTTAAATGGAAACCCCCATTTTGAGGACTTCATTCCGAGTCCAACGAGCTATCTACCATCCTACTAGCTCAATTAGGAACGGAGATATGGCGATTTTAAATTTTCGGGAAAAAAAAATCAAAGGGACGTATCTCTGCCCCTAATTGAGCTAGAGTGAAAGCAATTGCACATTCGGAATCTGCACGTCAAGATATTCCAATAGAGTATATGGAAGGGAGGGGGGGGGGTTGTCTACGATCACATGCAGATTCCGACTCTAGCTCAATTAGCGGCAGAGATATGTCCGTTTGAAAATTTTTTTGGGGTTTTATGAAATTTTCACTTTTTTTTCTAATTGAGCTAGGAGGATGGTTGATAGCTCGTTTAACTCGGAATGAAGTCCTTTTTCCGATTCTACAATGCAAAATGGGGGTTTCCATTTAAAATTTCACAGTTGCGGGGGGAGGGTGTGGGGAATCAAGTGTGATATCATTGAATAGCTTTCTTCCACGTATTCAACACGTATTTTTTCTTTTTCCGATTCGATGTGTATTTCTCACGATATGTGACCGTCCCGGGACTTTTGGACCACCCGGTATATCTGTTAGATAGCACAGAGCGCTACGACGCCAGGAGTCCATGGTTCGATTCCCAGCCTGGGCATGTGTGTTCTTTGTGAGTGTCCCTTCATCACTTTCATCATATCATCACTCATCTTCATCTTCGCGATTAACCAAAAGTATAAAAAAGCGAGGTAAAAAACCCCAATCAATCAATCAATCAATCAATAGAGCTGACACGTGATTAAAAACGAATAGTATGGTATCAAGGGAAACTTACCTGCTGCAATATTCATAACGTTCTCAAAACAAACTAAGAATCAATAGAAACCATATCTTTAAACACTCCTCGCATAATGAAACATCTGTCCTTTTCCATTGTAATTCGAGCGGAATATCGATCGATCCACGTTAGCTGTGGATTTGATTAGAACACTGAGGAGCATTTCACCACATGCACACAGAGAGAAGGGGTGTGGAGCTGGGATTAATTTGTATATTTACTAAATTGGTGACTTAAAAAACAAGTACGTTACCGTACAGCGTGTCCATAAATATACTGTAATACTTTAAAGTAGTTTTACGTCACTTTGGATAATCGTATTTAAATGAAATTGGTGACATTTGAAAGAAAAACTCAAATATTTTATTTTACAACTCATAGACATTGAATGTGGCCCCCACGAGTGGCCCTGCAGACATCAAGGCGATATTCCCATTCATGCCACACACGCTCCAACATATCCACAGGGATGGACTGGATTGCAGAAGTGATGCGAATTTGTAGTTCTTGCAGGTTTTGAGGCAATGGGGGTACATAGACACAATCTTTTATGTAACCCCATAAAAGAAGTCACAGACCGTCAAGTCAGGTGACCTCGGCGGGCAATTGTAGAATACATTATCATCATTTGCGGCACGTCCAATCCATCTTCCTGGAAGCCGCTCATTCAGATGTTTCCGAACATGTAAATGGCAGTGAGGAGGTGCTCCATCTTGTTGAAAAATAAATTCATTGCCTTCATTTTCTTCCAATTGTGGAAATAGCCATTCAGTGAGCATGTCGAGATAAGCTGGACCTTTCACAGTGGCCTCTCGAAAGAAAAATGGGCCATAGACTTGATTTTGAAACCTTCGCCTATAAGCACGCTGAACCTTCACCAAACTCTGCGTGGAATGATATTCTAAAACACACCAACTACGTTCTTGTGGGGTCGCCATAACCACTTCAATCCGCACGCAGAACCTTCACCAAACTCTGCGTGGAATGATATTCTAAAACACACCAACTACGTTCTTAAATCTTCTGTAATAACAACACAATTTTAAAGGAAAACATTCACATGTAAACTGCCTGCCTGCTAAATATCCAACAATGAACCCGCATAGCCAATTGTTGTCAGGAGTGAATTTATTTCAGTTTCTATGTTTGATCTCGTTCATTGTTGTTCATTGCTGATATTGGTGTCCATTGTTCACATGCACAAAAATATTTGAGTTTTAATTTCAAATGCCACCAATTTCATTTAAATACTATTATCCAAATAAGTAGTATAATTGGCTATAGGATGAGCGCACTAATAGCGTAGAAAAGAAGAGCTCATATGATTAAACAGCCCGATTTGCCTACACTTAAAACTATGCCAAGATGCCCTTATTCCCCATTTCTTCAAGTGTGATATGCTCTCAATCCCAAGAATTTTGAATCCTAGTGTAGAAAAGAAGAACCCTCAATAGACAGATTTGCCCACACTTAAAACAATGTCAAGAGGGGGCATATAGCCCAATCGGCCATGTGTGTACATATTTAAATCTAAAGAATTTTGAATTCTAGTGTAGAAAAGAAGAAGCCCCCTCAGACAGATTTGCATATGTGTGTAAAAGCTACATCTCTCAGTTTGTTGTCCATAAACTTGTCAAAAATATGCCCCCCCTTGATATTGTTTTGACTACACTTAAAACTATGTCAAAAATGCTCATAAGAGCTTTTGCTTACACAATAATACAATATGCTTAAATACTTGTTGCTGTTATGTTACTATGTTACCTGGAATATGCTCAATATTTTAATTGGACACCAGCCTCAACTTGCATATCTAGTACTAAGACAATGCATTGTGCAGAAATCTTCTAGAATTGCTCTGTGACTCTCTCATTTCTTACATCATAAACATATGATTTTTCACCTATGAGAATAACACTACTTAAGGTGTCATCAGGGAGTGTATCGTGGAATTCACAGATAATTTTAATGTTTGTCCTGTCATTAACCACAACTTGTTTCCTTTTTGAAGTGTTGATGACAAACATGGGTCTCTGTGCTTTGAATTCATCTGGCGTGTAATACATGTCAGTATTGCCAGTAGTGACCCTTTTGTATGCTGTAAATGCTTCATATAATTTGAGGAAATCATCCTTGGACATGTCTAAATTATAATTTTCTCTAGGAAATACCTCATTTCTGCCATTTTTAAGATATATGTTCTTGATGTTGCAGTTATCAAATTTACTTGATTTTTTTTCCTGATTATTGTGTCTTCCAGTCTGAAACAGTACCACCACAAAATCCGACATGTCATATTGTATACTGGAGAATGAATTTGTAGCATCAAACTCATAATAAGTACCAGCGGCAGGCTTCTGTACACATTGATATGTATAAAATTGTAAAGGAATCTGTGGATTGTTTATTATATCTGCTTTGTATTTAAGAGCATAACTGGCTTCATATTCAACAACCGGGATTCTTAGCTCCATAGTCTGAATAATGCACTTGCCCTCATCAGGTAGGGTATTAGGCAGAGCTTCCCCTGTAGAGTTTAATGTACTGTACCTCATCAAAGCATTATTATCATTGGCAGCTCTTCTAAATGTGATTCTTAAACCACCCTTCCACATAATATCTTTGTAATCTGAGAAGAATCCTGGTAACAGGCGCATAGGGAACAGCACTGTGTGGCTCTTAGATATAATTTTATCACCAGCCTCAAATCCACCTATTTTGTAGTAAGAAGCCTCGGTTTTGGATAATTTTAGTGTGGCCAAAGCTGTGGAGGTAATGCCGGGATAATCCACTCTGTTTATAACAACACCATGTTTTCTGATCTCAATTTCAGAGAACAGATGCGGCACAAAATTGTCTACCAATCTTATATTTGAATTTGCCGGATAATCTGTTCCATCGAGCTTTACAACATCAAATTTGATGTATAGATCTGCTCTGTGGGGGTGTATAAAGCCATCCCCTACATCAAGATCAACCTCAATTTCTGTGTTGGGTTGATTTAAATTTGCAAATGTCCTCCTGTTTGGGGGAATGATTGTAGCTCATAACTCTCAATATTTTCCATTTTTTTGTATGTATTTTTATTTAAATATTAATCTCTATGATAGCAGTTGTTGTGGCTCCAGCAAAATCAACTAATTCTTCTTTTTCATTAGTGACCATCAACTCAATATAATCTATTCTATTATGGCACACAGGAAAATATAATGTTGGGGATGGAGTGTAGATGATTGGCTCCATAAATTCAGAATTAGGTTTAAATGTTGCAATGATGCCAGTTTGTTTGTGAGTGCCTATGCCATTTGATTTGGTGATCATACCCTCGGCCACATTACAGTGAATATTCAGCCAGTTTGTTTGTGAGTGCCTATGCCATTTGATTTGGTGATCATACCCTCGGCCACATTACAGTGAATATTCAGAGTCTCTATGGCTAAGAATTAAGGTATATTAATAGCAGTGTGTTTGATGGCTGGTTCAAGTTTTGTGTTGTTCTCAAAGCCTAACAGCTCTCCTATAGTACTCAGATCCACTGTTTCTGTAGCAGATACAATCTCTACTCTGTGAGTGACAGAATTTTGAGTTAATACTATACCTCTGGGTAATTGAGCATTTAGAGTGGACAGATTATATTGCCCTGGAGTGATGACAATTTTTTGATTCTCTACTGCAATTCTGTTGTTGTGGTGTGTAATATTAGGGATCAAGTACATGCCATAGAATGCTCTGAGAGCTATTGTTTTGGGATACACTATATCATCATGTAATTTGAGTTTCAATATTGAATTTTGGCTGGTGAGATGGAATACCCCCATGATGTTTTATATACCACAGGGCCTTTTGAAAATTTTCAATTGATGGTTTATTTATTTGAGACATATATCCAAGAACAGATAAACACAAATGTCCACAATTAACATCTTTGAAGTTTTGAACACGGGCATTATTGTAATAAAGATTAGTTGATTTTAGATATTTTACTAAATTTTCAGGTGGAACACCTCCAAATGAATCAAACACAAATGCCTCATTTTTTAAAATATTTAAGATAACAGATCCAGTGAGTGCCCTGATTTTTGTACTTATCCAAATTAACTATGCCACACTCTTTGTTGAGTGGTTGTTCTGGTAAAGAATCAGACATGTACACACCTCTAAAATGTTTGATGCCCAGTGGCTTGATTAAAGCTTCAATATCTTGGTTTGTAAGCGGCTCTTGTTTTTTTTAAACTTATTCATGGCTCTCTTAACACCTTTGCCTTGTTTCTCCATGGCCAGGTTATGGCGCTTCAATTCATCTAATTCTGCCCTATTTTTCTTGGCATCTATTACTGTTTTTGCTATGGCAGCTGATCCCCAAGCCAAGCTCCCAACAGCCCCAAGTGCTGCTAAGATGGCCGGGATAGTAAATATGAAACCCCCCACATGTGATTTTTTTCTAGATTGTTGTAATTTTTTTTAATTGGGGGGTACTAAGCAACAATTTCATACCATGGCCCTTGGCAATACAAGAATTTTTTTTCTTGCGCTGCTTTTTGGTTAAAAGACTATCAATAGTTTTAAGAGATTTAAGACCTGCATAAGGTATTGATACATAACACCCTTGGCCTTCATCCTAGGTTTATTATATATATATTCACAACCCCCACCCCAGTTTTTGTTTGGTGTTCATAGCTATGGTGGTTCCCAATGCTGCTATTCTCTCACTCAAAGAAGCATCTTTGCTTACAAATCTACCAAATGCAGCCTCTTCTAATTTTTTGTCTGCAACATGTCTCTTGTCAAGATCAGAATGTGTGTTGTATGCTATGTCATGGTCTCTACAAGCAGCATCTAGGGGATTAACACCAGGATCACCTCTGTTTAATCTATGCTCCAATTTTGTGCCTGGACCACAATACTGATAGCCTGGAATGTGTAGTTCAAATGGCAGCTTGTTTTTAATGTCATTAACCAGTCCCCAGCCCTCAGAAATATTCCAAAATTTAGGTGGTAGAGTATTAATAATTTTTATAAGATATCCAATGCCCTTAGTGTCATTCACTATAAAATTAGACAATTTGGTGCTTATCATGTCCATAATTCCAACCTTTTCATTGTAAAAATTGTGGTTGCCAGCATTTTCCTCCCCAGCTATCACCAATAACCTATCTACAAGTTTCCTGACATCATCAACCCAGACAAATTCTTTAGGCAGGGTGTTGTATTGTTTGATTCCACTGCCAGTCTTGATCTGTGACCATATGGGCTTGATTAAGTTGTTGTATTTTGCTCCACTGCTAGACTTCACTCTTTTTTGTGTGGGATCATTGTTCTGGTATAGAGCATCTGATTTTATTAATATTTCTTTGTAGTGCTCATAATCTTGATCTGTATAGCTGCCAGGTCTCTTCCTAGTCATCAGTTCCCACAACCCAGGTGTGCCGGGATATTTAACAAAACCACCTTTTTCTCCAAGATGAGATTCTGAATATACAATGAGATCATCTCCCATAAATGTTACTCTGAAATTGCCAATTCTATGTATGATGCTACCATCACGCTCTGTGTCAGCATATAGGCCAAAGACCTCATCTTTGTTGTCTTTAGGTGTGCTTAAATATTTTTGAGCAAGAAGACCCTATTCAATAGGATCCTGAGTAGCTTCAATTCTTCGAGGAGCAACAGGACTAGGTGTATGAATACTAAGTGATTGTGGGTGATGGATAATCTAATATGTTCCTTGCAGCTACAGGTACAAGCTCTGTGATCAAATTTTGATTTTGCTCTGTAACTGTTTTGATATTTTTACCTAATTCACTAATAGCATCAATAATAGGCTGTTCTGTTTGTTTGTGTTGTTCATAAATTCCTCGGTTCTCTGATTTCCATCCCTTAAATCTTTTTACAAGATAATCTCTTAATTTAAGATCATCAATGATTGGCCTTTTCATGGTTATTTATATATGTTTCAATGTCTAGAAAATTGTTGATTTTATTTCTGTATTTGCCACTATTGGGTTTTCTTGTCATATCAATTGTGACAAACCCATAACTGTTTTGATTCCAGCACCTACTGCAAAACTTGGAAAAATCATTGTAGCTCAAGTCCCCACCTACATATTCATCGTGTATGTGTTTGAGGTTGGTGTGATCTTGATGAAACACACATATAAAATTGCTGTTGTCTCGGATCAGCTGCTTCGGTATTTTAGAAAAAGTCTATGCCAGGTAGAAGCAATCAATGTTTTTGTGTCGGCCCTGTGTAAAGAAATTTCTAACCTTGTTTTGATTATCCAGTATAATGTCATCAAACACAACAACAGAATTATCGAGACATTCATGAAGTGGCTTAACATCTGATTCAAAAGTGGCAATATCCAGTCCATCATATAGCTTCATCAGCTGCTGATATTTTAATTGTTCCAAGCTCTTAGAGAAAACATACAAGTGCCTGTTTTTCCAGTCTAACCAGTTGGGTGCCAATAAAAAATTATCAATCATTAGTGTAGTTTTACCACAAGCTGATGGCCCAACAATAAGACATCTAATATTATCAGGCAGCAACTTGCCATTTCTCTTAATCTGCTGTTCAGGTTCTGGCAGCCTTTTTATAACATCCCAGGTGCTCATATTATCACTTTGTCTGCATCGATCCAGCTGTGTTCTGGAAGTCCTAGCCATTTGACAAATAACTTGTTGCCTTTTCTGCGGATGATTTTTTCTATGAGATATGTGTCAGGCTGTTTAGTTTTGTTGAGTTCTTCTTCATAGAACCGGCCTTTGAGAATTTCTCCTCGGTGGTCTTTTATTATATATGTGTTAAGGGTCCCAGGTTTAATTTGAACCACTGTAAATAATTCAGTGCTCCAGTTTCTTGTAAAGCCTCTTTTGAATAAGTGCTTATATTTGCTGATTCTTACTTGATCAGCCACCTTGTATTTGGCTTTTCTTGTTATTGGCTGGTATCTAGGATAATAAACAGTCCTGATCAATTTTTGCTCATCAGATGAAGTTACTTCAGAGGGTTTCATGTTGATTGTGGAATGGACCGAGTTGTTATATTTATGTAGAAGTTCTGGAAGAATATTAAGCCATTTATAATTACCTTGAAGTGTAAATTGTTTATACATAAGATTTTTTAGGGTTTTGTTGAATCTCTCTACAATTGAGGCCTTGAGATCACTGTAACTCGAATAATGTTGTATTGACTGGCTTTTAATAAATTGTTGGAACACAGAATTATAAAATTCTTTGCCATTATCTGTTTGCAAATAGCGCGGTGATCTTCCACTCTGATTGATGATTGTCCTGAAGGCTTCTGTAACACATTTTCCAGTCTTGGATTTGAGTGGCACAGCCCAGGCAAATTTTGAAAATGTGTCTATTACAGTAAGTAGATACTTGTAGCCCTTGTTGATTTTGTCTAAGTTTTTCAGCTGTCCACTTGCCATCTCAATCAAGTCGCTCTGCCATAAATCATCTATGCCTTTTGTAACTACTGGCAGTCTCTTATAATTATGTCTGGCTTGTCTCTGTAATTCATCAACAATAATTTGTCTAGACATAATATGTAAACAGGAATATTGCAACTATGGGGTGTTCAGCAGCTGATACTACAGGATTTTCTAAATATAATTTGTCTCGTATTTGTATATGAAATTCCAGAGAGCCATCATCTTCAGCATAAGATGTTTCTAATGTATTGGGATCTGTAAAATCCTCTAACTCTACACTGGTGATTTTTGGTTTGTTGTCAGCATTTGTTATTGATAAGGTAGGGTAGTGGTGTGCCTGTGGTTGTAGCCAATATTTGATCTTGATTGGTCTCAGTGTGCCCCAACAAAAAACTGGTAATAAAATTGTGCAGGGGACAGCATATATATTTTGCCACCTGGTGTAAATGGTGAATCATATTCTTTGTTGGGGATGCTGTACAATTCAAGAATTACTGTATGTTTAGGATTCTCGATTATGCCTGTTATTTCTTTTTCTGCTGTAAGCAATCTGCTTGTTACAGATTCAAGGTGCTCATTAATAGTCCTAACAACATCATCATGGCCTGGCTTGATTTTTATGTCCACAACAAGTTTTTTGTATTGTTGCACAATCTCTTGAAGCTGGGTGGCAAAAACAGACACAGCATTTGCTTGATTGGATTCCATGGTCCCTAGCTGTTGCTTGATATTAGCTACAATTTGTTGCAAATTTTCAATAACTGCCAATTTTGAATTTTGAGCAGTAAGATCATGAACCTGTCTTCTGATATCCTCAAACAGGGCATGCAGTTCATTAATATGTTGATTAGTTGGTAGAGTGGCCACTGTCTGAGTAAGTTGTTTGATCTTTGTCTGGATATTCTTGATATCTTCTGATTTCAATATGCGATTCACAGCTCTCTTAATATTTTTAAGTTCCTGTGATGTAGGCAGATTTGTTACAGTATTTTGCAAAGATTCAAGTGCCAATTTCACATTATTTAATTCAGAAGCATCAGCCACATTTTGCATAGCATTTTGGAGCAGGGCTATATCTGCCTGAGTGGGTGTTGATTGTTGTAAAATTTCAAGCTTTGTTTGGATATCATCGATCAAGTGATGAAAATGAGATAGCTCAGATTCAGTGTTGAGGTTTTCAAGCTTTGTGATCTGTTGCTGGACACTGGCAAGGGTGTCTACAATACCAGGCAGGCGAGATTCTAGAGATTCTTGTACATTTGTCAAATCACTTTGCACTGCTGCTATTGTACCCTCAATATGGGTTATGGTACTTTGAATTTTTCCAAAATCTTCATATGTTTCAAGTTGCAGCTTAATATTGGCAACACTCCGAGTTATTGCACTCAAAGAATCAGAAGATGGCAAGTTGTTCATAAAATTTTCAAGTGTCTCAATTTTTTCTTTAACCTCGGCTATGGCATTGTTCAAGGGGTCCAGATTAGGTATCTGGAGTGATTGAATCTGTTCCTTTAGAGTGGAAATCACTAGATCAAAATCTTCTTGTGATTTTATGCTTTTGACAATTGTTTGGAGCTGTGTCTGGACATTATTTATCTGCTCTTCCAATTGTTGTTTCAATTGCTCAGAGTTGGTGGCCTGGGTCTTAAATTTGGCTTGAAGAGCTGCTACAGCCTCTTCTAAACTTTGAAAATTATCTAATGTGGCCAAGTCAGTATATTTTTGAAGCAGCAATTTGAGTTCAGAATCAATTTTAAGAAGAGGGTCCATGCATTGTGATTGTAAATTTGTAATTTCTAGTTGAAGACTGGCATTGAGTGTGGTTTGTAAAGCTTGTAAATCACTTCTTAATTTCTTGACTCTGACATCAAGCATCAGAATCTCATCACTGTGATCTTCATGCCTTGTATGGCCAAAAATATCATTAGGCATTTTGTTTTAGTGGTTATTTATTATTGAATATCTGATTCTTAATTCTATAAAAAAAGGTATAAGCTTGTCATATGATCCCGGGACCTCAATATATAAGCAGTCACCAGCAGAAACAGTATATACAGTGCCAGAAACCATGTTTGAGTGCTTAATTCTATAAATATTTCTCCCTATTGATATCTTGACATTACCCTCAGGGGTTGTAATAAATTGTAATTGACCACCTACAGGTAATTGGTAATGATTTAAATTATTGTTAAATATGTACAATATTTTACCTGTTTTATCATCAACATCTGTAAGTATGCTGTTCAGATGAATAATTAACAAAGCACTTAGTTTAGATATTATATCAGAAGAGGGTTGTGGTGTTGGCAGGTCCATAATAGCCTGTTTTTTGAACCCAAATTAGTTCATAGGCATGTTTATTTATTTCAAATCATGCTCTGTAATTGGGCATTGTTTGCCACTTTTCAAATCACAATGACCCCATGGTAAAGTATGTATTCCACATGACAAAATGCATCTCTTATCATCATGTGGGTCCAGAGCCACTTTTCTTACAACATTTGTAGTCAGCAAGTGATCCACACTCTGAATTCTGGATTCTGATGTTCTGATTGTGCTACATGATTTGAGGCAATTTTTGTAATCTTCAAATTCAAGCTCTTTGTCGACAGTCACTCTGCCAATGCCCTTGGCCTTTTTGGCAACAGCGCCACTACATGTTTCAAAACTGTACATCTTGGCCCTTAACCCAGCACATGCCACAATAACATCACCAAGTGTCTCATCTTTTAACTTGCCAGGCACCTTTTTGTTGTGGTGTTTAATTTTTGAATGTTCAGTAGTATCAAAATATTTAAACAATTCAGGCTGTGCTATATCTTGATAAACATCTTCTGTTTGAATATCAAGAACAAAACTATCTGTGTCCATGTACATCAGTTTTACACGATCCTTATAAAAAGGCTTCAACACATCATAATACAATTTTAACATGTGTAATTTGGCCAATTCCAATATCACAGCCCCTACATAAATAGGCTTATCAAACTTAATCTTTGTTTTTTTCATGTTGAAAAGTGCCATATACTCATCATAAATTCTTCTGTAGTTGAAGTTGGGCTTTGCTATCAATTTTTTGCTCCGGCTGGGGTCAGTAATTAATTTAACATCAGTATATTTTCTGACATTTTCTATTGTTTTGCCATACACAGAATTGACCATCAATTTAAACAAGGTCTTATCAAATTGGCTCATTGCAGATGTTCGAAGCTCTGTGTTTGTATCAATATTTGGTTTCAACCATCTTGAGTGCCTGAACCTCAAAACTTTTCCAACTTTGGTCACTTGGACACCATGATTTATTTGGAACTGGAGGTTTTTGTAATATAAGACATAATCCTGTTGTGGCTCTAGAGTCATCATCAATTTCTTTTGTTTAGAGCCAGGTGAGCACTCAACCTCAGGAATTGGGGGCAGATCAGAAAATGTGTTGTGTAAATCATCAGGAATTGTCAGATCAACCTCTAAGAACAGGCCATAGTTACTGTCATCAAAATCCTTAAGATCTTCAATATTGAAATCTTCAACCCACTCAAGCCCTGCATATGGCAGTTTTTTCATCATAGCATAACCATAGAGGCTATTGGCATCTACATACAGTATATAATTTGATGGCAGTGCTGGATCATAATCAGGAATATATTTGTTATTTGCTCTGGCATATCTCTGAGAACATTGCACCATGCCTCCTCTTATACATTGTTCCATAAACAGATACATATATTGATCCTGGATCAGATCCAATTGCATTTTAGTGTTTAAAAACATTGCAGACCATGCTAGGCCCGGAGCACTGTAAAAATACATTGGATCCAGCTTATAATTTTCCATGGAAGATTTTCTAAATGCCTGAAGTATATCAGCTAAGAGAGTGTCATCAAGTTTTAAATATGCCTTATGATAATCACCAAATGTCTGGCATTTTAAATTGTTCCACATCAACTGAGCATGGTGATAATCATCATCAGTGATTCCAGATGCTCTGATTTTGCTGTAGAACTCTTGTTGTGGTGGCAGAGCACACTAATCAAATTTAGAAAAATCTGTAACATAATCATATGGATATACACCCTTCCGCCTAATTAATTTCAGGTCCTGATTTGGAAACAAAGCACATGTGATTTTGAATTGATCATCAGATAATTGATTGGCCAGTGTAGCCAGGCTAGCAGACAGAATTCTGTATGAATCAAGAAATCTTAAGTGAATAGGAACACCATTAACTTTAATTATCTTGCTAATGGCAATATATTTCTCATTATTTTCAGCTAAAATATTTAAATTCTGCTTGTCAAACCCCTCGTACCTGATCAGATGATGGAAATCATAATTGGATGCACCATGGCAAAATATAGGGACAAATTTTGGTCTCTGGATCTTAATATTACAGCTATTACACAGGGCCATTAAGAATTTACCATCTGTATGAGAATGGTGTTTCACCTTGATATTTGTATCTGAAAATTCAGAATCACATACCGGGCATTTTTCTGCATTGTTGAAATCTTCAATCTGTTTCTCTGTTAAAGGCAACATGGGTTTTGATTTTAATAAGATATTAGATGCTATGTCATGGCACTCATTTTCTATTCTATGTGCAAATTCTTTGATGGCATCTGGTCCCATGTATAAATATTCTTTACTAACAACACCATCCTGTACAATCACATAATAAAAACTAGAAGGTTCATGTAACTGGTATGATGTAATTGAAGGTACATCAGGATCTGGGCTACAAAATGCAAGGGGTTTGAGGTTTGATTCAAAATCACAGACTATATATGCTGGGTGTTCCAACAAGGCTTCAAATTTTTTGAATTTGGCATTTTCATTTGGGTTAGGCATACGCATATGAACAGGTTTATGGTTGCCATAGTATTTCAGATGCTCAATTAACTTGTTTTTAGCAATTTCTGCATTCACTTCCCGAACCCCATTCACCATTTTTCTACCATCAAATACAGTCAAACATCTTCTGCACAACTTGAATATTGTATTGGATTTGTCTAGTTGTTTTCTAACTAAAGCTTCAAGATTATGTATCAGAGTGTAATGATATGTATCATCCCCTTCAATTAAGAGCAGATCAATTGGAACAGCAGAATCATCATCAAATGTACTGATTCTGAGAGGTGCTATCAAGCAATTGCCACGGCCAGTAGAACAAATAAATACATTAATAGATAATTGTTTGCCATTGATATCCCGGGCCTTTTTTTCAAATTTATCAATATTCTGAACAGACATTGGATATTCTAAACCCTCCATTGCCTCATCAAAATCATTTTCATGTTGTTTATAAAAAGTTATTCGCTGAGGATCCTTTGAAATTGGATACAAAGCAGCTAAAATACACCACAGAAAACATTTCTCATCATTATTTTTTATATTAACCACGGCTTGTTTGTTTTTAATATTGGCAGGTAATGGCAAATATGTAGATCCTTGTAATGGGCTGAATTCAGAAATATTAACATAGAGCTTGTGTGGAGATCCGCATAGGCTCCATCCAGACTCTTTTCCAGCAAATTCAGAGTGTTTAATACTCAATTGATCTATCAAACTGCTTATTATTTTGTCTGAATTTGCATTTGAATATACCGGTACAGTTTCTGTTATGTGGGGCTGTGTAAATTTTGTGCCATTTGGCTTCTTATATTGTGTAAACAATTTGAGGGACAGCTTATAAGAGCCATTTTGTGCATTTAGAATTGCCTGCACATCAGAATTCATACTGTTCAAAAAATTCTTAATGTCACATTTTGGCTCTGATACAAACCGGTGATCCCTAAGTTGGCCATTAAAACTGCTATGGATAGGTGGTGCATAGCGTGGCTGCTTTGCCGGTCCAGCATTAACAGGTGTTTCATGCTTCCTTTTCAGACCAGATGTAGATGGTTGTGGGGACAATGTTGATGACTGTTCATAACAAATACACTTATGCCATTTGTAATAATCCTTGCTTAATATTTTATGGCATCTTGGACACATTTTTGTAGCCTTTCTGCATTTCTTAGGGTCACAAATATGGCGATGCCTAGACCAATTAGAACTAGATATATTTTTATTACACTGATTGCAATATTTTTGATTTGGCATTTTTGTTGTTTGTTTATATAAAATTTCTTGCTCCAAAAAAACAGAACTATGGATAGAATGCCAGAACAATTATAACAGCAGCTAGTGGCTGAGCTGGTGCTTTTATACCCAGACAACAGCAGAAACTAGGCTCTGGTGATCCCCAATATAAAATAGTTTTGCTCTTTTATGCTGTTGTACAACACACTTTACCAGGTTTCAGATCTGGGAGCTATCAGTTGTATATCAACTAGCAGTGAATATTCTCAAAATCTCACTTGTGGAGATATTATTTTGCCACATGTATTTCAATCTTACACATTTTATCAGGCCTCAAACCCAGAGCTCTTGTTTACAAGGCAACAATATTAACACTTTGCAATCAGGGGAGGCCTCACATTTTACCAGGACTCAAACCCAGAGCTCTTGTTTACAAGGCAACAATATTAACACTTTGCAATCAGGGGAGGCCTCACATTTTACCACGACTCAAACCCAGAGCTCTTGTTTACAAGGCAACAATATTAACACTTTGCAATCAGGGGAGGCCTCACATTTTATCAGGCCTCAAACCCAGAGCTCTTGTTTACAAGGCAACAATATTAACACTTTGCCATCAGGGGAGGCCTCACATTTTACCAGGACTCAAACCCAGAGCTCTTGTTTACAAGGCAACAATATTAACACTTTGCAATCAGGGGAGGCCTCACATTTTATCAGGCCTCAAACCCAGAGCTCTTGTTTACAAGGCAACAATATTAACACTTTGCCATCAGGGGAGGCCTCACATTTTACCAGGACTCAAACCCAGAGCTCTTGTTTACAAGGCAACAATATTAACACTTTGCCATCAGGGGAGGCCTCAAACACAGAAGCCTCTTGATTACAAAGCATATATGCCATGGGACTATGTCCACATGCAATACACATTGAATATTAGAACCCAGGAGTTATGAGCTCTATATCAGCTAAATACAATTCAAAGTTGGACTTTGAACTGTGCAATGAATATTCTGTAAGTCTCACTCGGGTATATATTATCAGAACAAGGCAAAACCTGAATCCAATTCAGGCATATATGATAACATGCAAGAGTGAAGTTTTATGCTCTTCCAGTAAATTGGAGTTAATAGCATGATGGCATGGCAATTTTCCCTGAAAGGGCACAGTGTAGATTTTATCTCATGCATGCAAGCATATAAAATCTCCCAGGCGTGCATAATTTATTGCTGGCCGGGACATGAAACTGATCAAAGATTAGAAAGAACATGAAACTTCTTGCCTGCCCCTGTCCCATTGTATTGATCCGTAAGTTGTAGAGCATGAGAATATAAACATTTTTGACCTAGTTTTAAGTGTAGTCAAAACAATATCAAGGGGGGCATATTTTTGACAAGTTTATGGACAACAAACTGAGAGATGTAGCATTTACACACATGGGCAAATCTGTCTGAGGGGGGTTCTTCTTTTCTACACTAGAATTCAAAATTCTTTAGATTTAAATATGTACACACATGGCCGATTGGGCTATATGCCCCCTCTTGACATTGTTTTAAGTGTGGGCAAATCTGTCTATTGAGGGTTCTTCTTTTCTACACTAGGATTCAAAATTCTTGGGATTGAGAGCATATCACACTTGAAGAAATGGGGAATAAGGGCATCTTGGCATAGTTTTAAGTGTAGGCAAATCGGGCTGTTTAATCATATGAGCTCTTCTTTTCTACGCTATAAGTGCGCTCATCCTATAGCCAATTATACTACTCAAATAATACCACTTTAAAGTATGACAGTATATTTATGGACACGGTGTACTTATTCTATATTTCTTTCGTTTCCGTCATGTTGTTATACGTATCTGTTTATTGTTTTTGCTGCCGCGAAAACTCAAAGTGAGTTCTCTTCCACAATCTGCTCTTTACCTATCTCAAATATACAATTTATCTCATAGTTTTAAATTTTATCATATATACTCTCTTGGTCCATCCTTCTTACTTTCTACCTTGTATTTTCGTTTCATATATTTAACACTTTATTCTGCATTCTTTCTTCGGTCTCGTGTTCCATATGCCCTAGTCAGACCAATCGTCTTTTTTTCAAACTAATAGTTTTCTCACACATTTTCCTGAGGTAATTTTCACCACTTCTTTTATCGTATTTTTTATTTACCAGTTTTAAAGCGTTCCATCCCTTGACTTGCATTTCAACTTGAACGTAGTTGAACATTTAGTTATATAAAAACTAACTACGTGAGAACTAGGTGAATTTTTGTGTATTTCTTTTTGATTTGCTTTATTTTACTTCCCTGTTCTGCCATTTTTGGCTGATAAGGACGATGAATATGAATGACGATAAAATGAAAGTAAGGAAAGGACAGTCACAAAAACACATGGACAGGATCAGAGTTGTGAAAGGTATAGGATCCCATGCATTCTAATGTGTTCTAATGTGTTCCGTAACAGGACCAAAACATTTTTTCTCGCACATTTTAAATTCGGTCCAAGTTACGTATTGTTTTATTTCAATATGGAACTTAGACCGTATTTATATTGATCCGGAAGAAAGGTTCCCGGACTATATTTAAATTGATTCGGTAAAATGATTCCTGGACTGTATTTAAATTAATCCGAAAAAAGGTTCATGGACCGTATTAAAATTGATCCGAAAAAATATCCCTGGACCGAATTGAAATACTTTAGACATAATGAGGTTCTTTACGGTTCAGAGCCCCTTCACCCTTGCTGGACCGGAATTGATTTTATACAAAATTCCAGTACCTTTAACAACATTGAACAGGATACAACACGAACCACGCAGAGGATTATGCTGGATGAATCCAGACCCCCACTACTTGTAAGTCTGCCGTGCATGGGGCACTTCGTGAAAGTAAGGTCAACATTTAGGTGTCTTCGGAAATAGTTACCCCTTATACATCGTTGTGTGTTTCTACAATTTAGTTAACCGTGACGTGAGAGGTAGGAAGATAATGAAGCAAAATGCTGAAAATCTTTATAATTTCATTTTTCTACTAAGAGAAAGAAAAACGTAATGAATAACCTCAGTGTTGCAAACTACAGTGTAATAAGTATTTACATCCAACTTGTCTAGATAAGTGGTTAAAGTGTACGTATAAGTATATAGTGACACAGGTTCAAGTAATGACATCAAGTTGAATTGTGTATCCGTAATGTCAGGTGAGTAAGGCTGGTTAGGTAGGCAAACAGTAGGGAAGTACGTAGAACTTTGCCAACTTGGCATAGACACACATATCCTAAACAAGCTTAGTATACTGTAACTTGGTGTATATCCAGTGTGGCCTACGTGGCCTGATAGTGATGTAGTACCTGTAACTGACTTTAATGATTGATTGAGTTGGTGTTTTAAGTCCACTTTATGTACAGTAAGGCTAATCGGGACTGGACCTACAGTTTAAAGTGGGATCCGAACCACTATGTGCCTCTACCAGGAGTCGAACCCTGGATCTAGATTACAAGACGACGACGCTATTGGAGAGACCCTGTAATTGACTTTAGGTCTTTTTTATAATCGTTAATATTTCTATTGTCATTTAATGAAATTTGATTATTTTGTTGTGGATAGATTAAACCGGGACACAGAGGTCAACATGAATCTATGTTGGAGTGCATTAGACTCGAGAAAGGCTTTCCAGACTATTGATGCGATTATTCTTGGCACCTACCTAAATACTGTTAATGATAATTTGCACCCCTTTTAAAACTAAGCGAAAGGATTTCCTAGTCAAAAATTTCTGTTATATTCTACATTAAACTTTATACGAGATTGTACAGTCAACGGCAATAAAAATGGGACACCTAGATCCTGAAATACTCACTTCCTTGTAAGGCGTTATGTGTGTTGGCCTAATTTTACGGCGGTGGCAGAACTTTTCATTGAAAATTTGCAATTAAAATTCACTCTTCGCCGTAGAGTTAGCCAACACACATAACATCTTCCAGGGAAGCGAGAATTTCAGGATCTAGGTCTCCATTTTCTTTTGCTGGTGACTGTACATGTTATATATTTTTCATTATATTCAAGAATGTTGTTTGAAGGTTGTTCAGCAGATTCTGATTTGTTAGACGAATGTTCATATATTGTGGACATATAGTATTTTGTCTGGTTTTACTGTATTAGTAGATAGGTGCTGAGTAGAGGGGAGACAAGAAAAGCATGGGGACTCTATTCGGGAGCTGCAGGTTCAACTATTCTGACATGATTTTTTGTGTTTTATTCAATTTCTCAAGGTAAGAAATGGAACAATATCTTTTAGGATGACTTTGACCATAACCTTACATTCTTCTTGTCCGGGTTGAACTAGTGTTCAGGGGCGTATCCAGAAATAAAATTTGGGGAGGGTTCAACCAGGAGTCTCCATTCCCCTATCCCGTAAGGGCAATGGTGCATCCTCCCCTCTATGGATGGTAGGGTGATAATTTAGTTATCTCGTTATCATGGGAGGGAGAGGTGCTTAGTTATTCTTGGAATCGTAATTTCAGAATTGAATGTCCGTTGACACTTTTCAGAAGCAGTTTGTAATATTTGGCTGAACTCTTTATTTATTTATTTACTCAGAGTTTCAGATACAGTCTTATTTGGCCATTTTACACTGAAACAACATAAAGTAGAAACAAAAAGTAAGAATAGATAAAAACAATAACAAGATGGGATAGATTTACATGTTCTTGGTCAGTATATACAAAACTTACGTTCTGGAAGGAAAATATCTACATTCAGGGGAAGTTTGTTGTAGATTTCTGGGAGCCTGTAAAACAAGGAGCGTTGTACGTAGAAGGGATAGCCTAGTGGTTGGGTTGTGGAAGAGTTGCAGGTTGCGCGTTTGCTTTTGGGGTACCCTAAGTGTGAATTCACTGATTAGGAGATCCGTTCTGATTTTGCCATTTATTATTTTGTATAAAAATTTCATGTCAGCTAGATCACGACGAAAGGATGAAGTGTGAATATTCAGAGCAGCCATGGTGTCTGATTTGGATACATGTCGGAAAGAAGGTATTCTATGGCGAACAATTACAAGAAAGAAACTGAGAACAGAATCTATTCTGGTGAGATTGGTTTTTGAGGCCATTGCCCAAATTGAGGAACAGTATTCAAGGATGGGTGAGATGAAAAATTTAAAGAATAAAGCAAGAGATGATGGATTTTGAATTTCGCTAAATCTGTATAGAAGACCAAGAAGGCGCATGGCTTTTTTAATGGTAGCTATAATATGATAATTAAAAGTGAGTTTTTCATCCATGATAATACCTAGGTCCTTTTGGGTTGAAACGTTTTGGATTGGATTGTTTTAAATAAAATAAGTAGACACCACATCTGAAATCTCTGGAAGTCTCTGAAGCAGTTCTGTGACGTCTCTCGGGTAAGAAAGAGCAAAGGCTAAATTGTGATGAGGGCTTTAAATACTTTGGCAACTGTACAGTAAAGCTGAAAACCTTTTCACAGATAACGAGTTCAATGAAGAAAGTCCCCTTTTCAACTGCGGATAGAAGATCATTTGCTTTGGATGGTTCACTCGGACAGTTCCATTTAACTGAAATCAGATTTTCAGCTGGTATATCACTACCCAGCGTGAAACTAAAAAAAAAAAAAAAAACTTTTAGTGGATGTTATTTTCGGAATCCAGAAACCGTGGACACAGAGAAATTTCTATACCTGCCACATCAAGTGTCTCATTGGAAAGTATGCTGAATCTACCATAGTATTTAAAAAATAATAATAATAATAATAAAAAAAGAATTTTGGGAAGTCCGGACCCCCCGGACTTTGCTAGTGTTCATTACATCAGTCAGTGTGTAAAATACATGCATGTACTCGCTTGTAGATATGCATAACACGCATTTGCTCGACGGATGGATGCATATACAACAGATGGGATAATAGAAATCGAACTCATGTTCCATTAGCTGTGCTGTTTGTCGTAGTCATTTAATAAATTACCACATTGGAGGTCCACGATTCAATATAATGTACATCATGCCCGTAAATGAGTGGTACACTTTCAGGCGATAAAATACAAGGCTTATCCTCATATATCCTGTATCAACGAAAAGCCAAACCTTTCTCTAGTCGATTTATAAAAGTCAGAAAATTAAGACTAATATTCAAAACCTTTGTTCCTGCATTGTATTTAAATGTCATCACGATCAGACAAGTTGTTTTTTTTAATTACAAAATTTCAAAGAGCGTGGTCGTTTGAAAAACACCATAAAAACGGCAGTTTTTCTTCTCACGACGATCAAAAGTCGAAGGCATACTCGAAACTGGTTATCATAGATTAACAGAATAAGCTAAATTTTGTTGTAACTCGTTTTTATTTAGGTCTACTGGTTAATTTTTAATTGGAGTTCCAAACTCGAGTATCCCGAGTCTTTTCGAAATAACCTTGATCTCAGAGTTCGAAGAACGGACGAAATAGATTTCTCAGGAAGTGCTCCCAAGGTAGTTCAATGCCAAGAGTGTTTGGAGAGCATCCAGACGTGTACCACTTAAGTTCTCACCTTGAATCCTCTCTCTGTGTTTCTCAATCCGGCTGGCATCCTTCACTGGCCAGTCCACATGCGTGTTCACCTAAACACACATTCCACAAGGGGGTTAGTGGTCGCACGGATCTAGCCAGTCAATTTCCACCAAAGTTTCTGTGCGTCATTTTCTTTAGTCACGTTAGGAGATAGTCGCACCGAATGACATGCATATATTTCTGTTGTCTCAGAAGTTTACATGGCATGATGTCGCATTCTCACAGAAAAGGGTGAGGACGTGACTAGTGTTGGATTCTAGCAGAGGTATTTTCGGGGTTTTCCCGACTCGTCTGGACCACATTCAATTGCAAATAATACCGAGACCTGATGATCAGAGGCAGGGAATATGGTGTGGAACCTTATATTAACATCCCCCATTTCGGTTTACAGCAGAGCTTTACTTTCCATGTCTTCTTCGCAGTGAATTAGCTAGCAAAAGATGCTTCAGTAATTAAACAATAGGCGTAACTTGGCGGGGGTAAGGGGACACATGCCCCTCCAAATTTTCAAATTTACTAAAATTTAGAAGTTTATCGTTGTTGCTAACCTCTTAGGACCTGAGGGCCAATGTAATAAGGGGTAGACTTTTTGATTCTGCCTCCTTGCAAAGTTAAGCCCCAAAGTCGGTTCTGCCCCCCTTTCCACCAAAGTTAGATTCCAAGTTACGCCCATGAATTAAACAAAATCAATAATATGTTGCATTTGTCTTGTTTTTGCTATACTTGTAATTTAAGTTTTTCGGTGTTTAAAATGCAAGAGACATATAATCAGTACTTACCAAATTAATTTAATGTTGTTGACCTGAGGCATTAGATTCAGTCGTTGACAGCTACTTTTAACCGAATATTATATTTGTCAACAAGCCCAGACACAATAGAACTATTCCATGATTTATTTATTCATATCTATTTTGAAAGGTACATGTTAATTAATGTATAAAGTATAATGTACGTATATTATAAAGGTATTTACGAGTAAAAATGTTGGGATCAGAGCATCGACTTTTTGAAGACGAATTTGCCGGCCTGTGGAGTATTTGGTTAGCGGCAGCAGATTTGTAGTAAAAATCACAGTCTGTCGAAGATTCGATCCCCATTACCGACAAAAGAAATTTCACTTAAAGATGAGAGAAGAGGTGCTGTCGAGACGTAGTGTTAAAAGAAGTATAGTTTAAAGCAGTAGACAATGGGTAATGTCCAATTAACATTGTGTGCTTACTCAATGGACATTTCCCTAACTCTTTTTAAATATCATTTTTAAAATCTACACCATCGACAAATAACCTCTGCAATTTCCCACGTTCATGTGCGTTCATTTTTAGGTAAAAAATCCATTTTCTAATTTTCGAGCCGAGCCTTGCGCGTAAAACACACCTGCTCCATGTTGTGACGTCGTCGTTCGGCTCGTCCTGTCGTCTGCACTTTGCGTTGGCTGCATTTGGTGTTAGGACGTGTCTGTGTTTGCTATGAGATAATGGATTGGAAAAGATACGTAACTACTAGAACAGGAAATGATCGTTAGCACTAAGCAAGCACTAAGTCAGTGCTTTACCACAATTTTCTCTGCTGAGTTACATTACAAATAAGATATTTTGTTGCTTTGTGCCGAAACAAGTTTCCATCTTGTGAGTTACAAGAGCAGAGCAGCCAGAATATTATAGCTGGTCAGTGTTGTGGATATCACAGTGGAAAAAAAAGATTTCGCCATTATGCACAAATACGAGTACCAGATGCTCCAATAAGATATTTCTGAATGAACCCACGAATGAAAAAAAAACAGATGACTTGTTTGTGTGCGATTTACATGGCGAGGCCACATGAATGATAAGCTACAAGAACAATGAAATTGGTCTGTGAAAGCTATGTAAAAGTGCAAGTTACTAAAAATACTGTTCTATTTGGTTATATTGTAGTGCATTACCATGGGCGTAGCCAGAAATATTTGTACGGAGGAGGGGGTTCAGACTGTGATAAAAGTTAAAACATTAATAATAATAATAATAATAATGATTATGATTGTTATTGCACAACAATAACTATTATACACTAATAAAATAAAAGTTTTTATATCTATAATAATTTTATTACATCCTTCCTTTGGCAGGATGTTCTATTCGGTCCATCAGATGAGCGAATATGCAGCGCAACTGTTCCTTATTTTTTCATTTTTTAAATTTTTTACATTTCAAATACAGTTAGTGTACTGAAATGCAAAGCACTATATTTTGTTATTTACATTCACACGCTTTGTTCAAGAAAAAAAATAAGTTAGGAGTAAATTTTGGTGCGTTAGTATAGTGCGACCTCTCACATATGAAATCTAATTTTTGGAATTTTGAATACTTGAACCACCTATTCCTTGGATTAAATAATAAAAATGTTGTTCCTGCATTTTACAGTCAACTTTTTTGATCTCGCGCATTTTTTAATTTGATTTTTCTGTTGGAATCATGGGCGTCGACCCCCCCCCCTTGGAAATTGTCATAGTTCATTTTAAGTTACAAAAAAGAAGAAAGCTTGTTATTTTTAGTGTTAATAAATAATAGGAGAAATAAAGATAATTTAGTTAGTATTTGAACAGAATATAGCGACAGTAGAAAGTGTGTTAGATCAAAAAAATTAAAGGAAAATATAGGAACCAAGTTGTATCTCCATGTTCTACAATTTAATCCAAGAAATAAATGGTTCCACAGTTTTCATTTACCAAAAAATATAGTTTTATGGGAGAGGTCACAAATAAACCTGATGAGTAAAAATTTCCCCTACCTTTTACAACCTTTTCGCGAATGATGTGTGCAAAAGTTAATAACAAATACAATAACTGTGAATTTCAGTACACTGAGTGAAATGTGAACAAAAATTATATGAAATAACTTTTTACTAGATATACACTCATCTGTTTATGTTTATTAGTATATAATATTTATCATTGTAAAATAACAATTTTATTTTTATCAATTTTTATTATTGTTATTATTTCTACTATTCAAGTTTTATCATTTCCCGAGCTGCAGCAAACAATTCTGGCAACGCCTATGGTTGGAATAATATCTAACTGAAATTTATTTATGTTATTATTATTTACAATAAAAATAATATACTTTCTGTTTTTTGTAACTTGAAATGAACGATAGCAAATTCTAGGAGCTGGTCAACGGACCGCTTCGAACCCCCGCCCTTCCCGACGCTCATTTGCATTACATACATTTATTTTCAGGTACGGAAGAAAAAAGAAAAAAGCCCAGGGGGCGCGAAGGGGTGCTGTCGTGCACACCCCTTTTCGAAACCAATTTTCAACCTAATGATATATTATATTACGTCGTGCTATTAAAACAATGTCACTTTGAGTGTAGAATGTTAGTTATTGAAGTGATGCCGCCGGTTTTGTAAACAACAGGCAATACATTGGCCCTGATAGAGAAATCGCATTTACTTTCCTGTAGTGGCGGCAATCTACTGTATACAAATATCAGAGGCTGTTGTCTTTCTTTCGTCAGCATTGTTGCTAAGAATTGTTTCTACTTTTGTTTATTCCGGTAGTCTGTTTGTTGTTTTCGATAATTGCCTACAGCTCAGCGTCGGTTGCTTCATGTTTTTCAATTTTTTTGGCATTACTGCTAAAAAACAGTCTCATTATACGCCCACTTGTTCTTCCTCTTCCTCTATTCTCAAAATCACACTGCAACAAAAAATTCAGTTGCTTTCAGTAGATCATTGGGTTGTGCCCGGGATATTATAACGTGAGTTATATCGAGACGGGTAGTTTTTGTTAATGAACACTTTTATCAAAGGGTAGCAGTCTCATAATTACGTGACATTCACTACATGAATTCGTATATACGTGTTATTTTCTATTGCAAATAGCAGAACTTCAGGCAGCATAGCGATCTTTTTTACCCAACGCGCGCAAATTGAACACTCAGCAGTGGTCTCTGATATCTGTGCATTGTGAACAAGTACAAAAAGATAAAGAACAGTTTGTCAACAAAATGTTAGATGTTTATGGAAAGGATATAAGGTGAATCCAGTTTCTATTTAAATAGTGAACTCAATCTGAACTTGGCATCAACGACAAGGTATTTTCAATTCAATTTCAATTATATACCGGTAACTTTTGTAACAACAACAATAAAGATAAAATATATTAAGTTTCTAGAAAGATATGGGATCTCACTCTTCGGATGCCCTCACATGCATGTTTGGTGTTTTCTATATTTCAACATCACACCCCCCTAAATTTCATTCCGTACCCCCTCAGCACCCCTAGATGTTTAATCCTGGCGCCGCCACTGAAAAAGACTGACTCCAGGTAAACTTATTGCACTGCAGTAATACCAGTCCTACTAATAATAACTGAAAATTAGGAATGATTGCTACTGAGAAAAAAATTTCAACAGAATAATATTAAATGATGTTGAATAAGCTGTCGATGAAAGTAAACACCATGTTATTCCCTTGCAAAACTTAACTCGCTGCTTTCGCTCCTCTTATCTCTGCTCCATCCAATATCAGTTGTGCAAAATATGGAGCTACCGTGAATGCATCTGGCACATGTTAGATTGCCGGAATTGGCTTTCGTACATCTCTCGTACATCTCTTCAGTATTCAGCGTTACAAACACAAGGAGCAACGAACGCCTTCGTGCATGGATTTCTAGAGCGCTATTTTCTTCTTCTCGCACGTGTCCCTATCACCCTATGGCGATTTTGAACAAAGGTACTGAAGGATTGTATCAGACAAAATCCGATAGCATCCCGCGTTCAAAACTCTTCCTCCTATTTGAAAATATAAATAGGTCATTCGCAGTGGCGTCGCGTGCGGTTCGCATACGAGTGTTCACATTAATGTTTTTGTACTGAATGCAGATTTACTCCTCTCCCTTGTAACTTCATCTTCAAATGAAAAGTGAGAATAATAGTTCAATTTATTTTCAACAATTTTCCCCCAAAAATCACGCTATATTTGAAGTAATACAAGAAGGTCCTAGGGGAAATTGTCCCTCTCCCCCTTAAAATCCGCCAGGTTTAGCGAATTCTCGATAAAGTTTGCAACTATGTAGCACAGACTTTTTCGAGTCCCCCTAGACATGCCTTGTATATGCTGCACTCTGGTGCCGAATGTAAGAAGTATTGCCGATTGCGTCAGTGTTCGCACAGCGAAGTGAACATCTTCGGGGTATGGTGGCCAACAGCCCCTTAGCTGTCAGCTCTATGCAACACGCATAGCAATTGTGTTCAACGCCCCCCGTGGAACACCGTGGGAGTCAGTGTTACCAACTATCTAGAAAAGTTATCAGACATGAAATAATTCTTGTCAGAGTAAATTGTGTGTATATACTCGTACATCAAACATAGTATTTTTTCGAATAAATATACTTATGTGTGTGCATTTAATATGTACCTAATTTAAGACATATACATGAGTGTTCACGTGCTCATGCGAACATTATCAGGCGACGCGTCTGGTCATTCGCAAATATTAACACAAAAGACATCACAAAACGCTTCCTCCTATTCACGGAAGTAAATAGATCCTTCGCAACATGAGTGGGACAAACAACACAAACGTCCGCCTCACACCGAGGCACAAGGCGAACCACTCTAGAGCGCTAAGCAGACGACCGAGTTCACTGCCGAACGAGAACGTCATAACTGAAATATCCAATTAGCGACCGTTCTGTTTTCGTGACGTATAGCATCAATTTGGCACAACTTCTAAGGCCAATTTTTCGCAAACTATTTTGCACAACGTTAATGTAAAATGAATGGCATGCAGTGATACAGTTAAAATCATATTTTAGGCTAGAGTGGAAATGTCCATTATCACTTTACTGTGAAACGAACCAGAGATCCTTTAATGAATTAATTAAAAGATGACAACTAAAATTGAGGATAGAAAAGTTAAGGAAACCTGATGGTAAGTGACCTATAGGAAATGCCAATACTAAAATAGAATGACAAAATTAAGATGGACCTGAAGAAAAATGGTAAAAATTGTCAAGAATGAATTGATCTTAAGTAGGAGAGGGAAAATGTAGGAAGTACCTTTGAGTTTACGAATGCCAGAGTGTCAGTTTAACATGAACCTCTAAGTCATTGGTGATACACCCTATATATATCAAGAAGTCGGCGAATGTACGAGTAGTACATTATGTTGGTAAGTATTGTTCTCATTTAGAAGATCGACCGTGATTTTTCTAGTCATTGAGACTAGAACACACTACACTCAGGACTGTAAATGTATCAGTTGAAACCAGTAGCGTGCTCAAGGGGAAGGGTTGATGGGTGTCATAACCAACCCCCTCCTCCTTTTGACTCGGCATCTCCAAAGGAAATAACTTCAAATGCTGGAATACGTGGCAAAATATAGGGCAGACTACTAAAAAATAAGTCATAATCCCACCCTTTCGAAAATCCTGAACACGCCACTGGCTGAAACAAAAAGAAAAGAAAAAGTCTGTAGCTTAGACCAAACGTTTCAGTGCATCACCGATAAAAATGCATAAAAATGCATAAGTTGGCGCTCAACATCGAAAGAAATACTCACTTGCGCCATAAGATGCACTTTAACGTTATCTTTACAAATGCTACAAAATAAATCAAACGTAAACCTGATTCTTGGAAAAGGAGAAAAAACACACTTTAATGCATCAATCGATGCGTTTCTCGTGCATGAAATAGATTTGATGCATTTAGTTTTCTGTGTGGTCTAAACAAGAGCGTCCGCAGAGGGGCACTTGCCCCCCTCCCACCCAGAGATACCTGGAAAGACTTCATACAATTCAAATTTTGAAATTGTAGCGTGAAAATATGGACGAAAGGGTGGCGTGAAAGACAGCAGATTAAGTTCCTATGCAAATTACCCAAGAGCTGGGGATGATTTCTGAGAATTGCCTCAACTGGGGAAAAGCACCACTCCACATTTCCCCCAATTTAAGCACTTCTGCCCCCCCCCCCCCTCCGTCTTCCTTGGGTACATATTGATTAGCAACGTTGCCTAACACCAGCCAGCACAAAACAACGAAGCCAATCTCCGTAGCGGAGCGGTTATCACAGCTCGCCACAATGCCAGGAGTCCCGGGTTCGAATCCCTGCCTGAGCATGGGTGCTCTTTGTGAGTGTCACTTCATGAATTTCATCATCTTCATCTTCGCGAATAGACAGAAAAGCGAAGTAAAATAAACCAAATGACAAAATAACAAAAGAAAGACACTTACCAAGGCCGGTCTGTCCTGGTGCGAGGCGAACTTCTTCCAAACGAATTCTGGAAGCGTTTCGTGCGGAACGTCAACGTCAGAGTACGGAGATGCCAAAACGCCTTGGCTCTCTGTCGAGTAACGTTTACCAGGAGTCCTATGCCCGTTCAAGCATGCAAACACATTCAGAAGTCTCTCGTGTTTGCAGGTGATTTTCGTCACTCTAATCACTCCTCGGATCACAGTCATTTTCCCGAGCACCGGCTCATCCACAGATCACCTCCCCGTCCTGTGCTTCACTGAAAGCGCGAGTCGAATTGAGCAGATAAAGTTTTAACGAACAGGATACGGCGTGCGCGAGACACTCCCGTGACGTAATTCCCGGTTTAGCACGAAACGGTCGCTCGAAAACCAAGGGTTGCCGATATCGGAACTACCGGTAGTTTATATTTGCGATAAAGGAAAAGGAATTCATATTTTGCTCCTTCTCAACGTTCACACCTATCCATGAAGGTATTTCCTGTTCAAGGACAGAATTATGTAAGGTGTCTGGATAAGTGACAAAGCACATTTTACAAGCAATCGTTTGGTTTTATATTAATAAGCGTCACATCGTTTCCCTTAAGTGAACTACGAGAAGTCCTTCAAGAATTTGCAAGTCATTCTACTGTATCTTAAACTATTCTCCAAGTGGTTCGTGCTAGCAAACTAATAAGAACACCAGTAAAAATAACATTAGTAGTCAGGGACGTATCTAGGTTGATCAGTTTGGGGGGCCCAAACGTAAGATTTTATCTATTAAAGTATTATAAATTAACAAACTATTTATACATATGATGTATACATACATTATATATATGTATGTATATATATATATATATATATATATATATATATATATATATATATATAGTCTTGGAAAGAAAAGGATCAAGGGCCTACTCGGTGGTATCATCGTTGCCTTGTAATCAAGGGGTTCCGGGTTCGATATCCGGTGGATGGTCATAGTGGTTCGGATCCCACTTTACACTATAGAACCAGTCCCGATTAACCTTACTGTGTATAAATTGGACTTAAAACACCAACTCAATCAATCAATAAATTGGAAAGGAACATAATTTTCTTCTGTAGCCCGCAACAGTCTACGGATATACTCTCGTGAAATCCACAGCCATTATTCGGGAAACTAAATGCAGAATGAACTCATTAGCTTAATGGCTGATACACCAAGAACAATGTTATTAGGCTTTAGATTTGTAAATTTGCTGGGAAAAAAATTGAGAAGTAGATAAAACCCTTTTCCGTGGTTTTAGATATAAAGTGATGGAACCAGGTTTACAAGTATTGGCAACAGTGCAAATATGAAATGTGTGCGTAATGAGTTCAAGCTAGGCATCTCATGTATACAGTTCATATCGGAATCGAATCCTGTATCTCTTAGTTCAAGGGCGGGCCAGAGTCTTCTATGGCATGTGATTGTTCACTTAGAGAATGATGCCGATAAGAAATTATATGCACACGTCTAATTTCTTAAAATTAATCGTATTTGTGTGTGGAAAACTGAATATATGTTGGCACTGGATAAAACAAAGTTCCCACACGCTCAAATTACGCTCTCGTCTTTGGTTCGGCAGGTTCAACAACCTGCCCGGGTTCGATTCCCGATGGAGGCACATAGTTGTTCGGATCTCACTTCAAACTGTAGGTCCAGTACCGATTAGCCTTACTGTGCATAAAGTGGATTTAAAACACCAGTTCAATTAATCAATCAATCGAAAGGTTCAAGGTTCGATCGCTGGTGGTCAGGCCGGTAGCCAGAATTTGATTTCGGAAGGGGCTTATCCCTTATCGGCAGCCGCCATCTAAAGACGAAAAGGTTGGAGGGAGGAGTAAATGCGCTGAAGATGAATTTCTTGGTATATTGCAACTTACCATATACAAGATGTTTAATCCTGTTAATGAAGTAAATTTAATTACTACTGCACATTATTAACCTTTTGAGTCCCAAGGCCATTTTCACATGCAACCCCGTTGGTCCCGAGCAGATTTTGAGCAAAATGCAGAGTTTCAATTAAATGAGTGTAGATCGGAGGCTAATTGCCCTAGAGAGATGAGTGATATACCGTTGTACGCGGAATGAACCAGAGATTCAGACTATATGAAATTTATGCATACTGTCGCAAACTGGCATATTCAATGTTCTTGCCGCTAACCGCACAGATTTCTTGGAATGAATGCTTCTCGAAAACAATCGACATCATCATTATTTGTGCTGAGAAGTGTGGTACCACCTTATGTACCGTTTCTAAAAAAAAAATCCTTTCTACGCAATGATACTATGTCTAGAAGGAGGATTTTCTGGTAATGTGTTCTGAAGTCTCTCTGAGTTTGCGTCACAGATTGTGTTTTGAGTAAACCAGCACACAGTTTGGGTTCCCTCTTGTGGAGTCACCACTCTCTTCAATTACGAAACTGTATGACATCCACAAACATGTTCTTGACCTAGAAATAGATAGAGTAAGTTTTTGAGTTTGTCTAACCATCCATACTACTAGTTTCTATGTATTTATATTTCTTCTGTTTTATTCAAAATTAAAATGTGCCAGACGTTTTGTAGACACCCTGTATAAATTATAGGATTTCATATATTTAGATTGAAAATGTGCGTAAAGCCAGATTTATTGAGATAAATTAACAGCCAGATATAGAAACTTAAAATTTAACTAAAAATGTATTTCTTACAGCATTTAAATTGCAGGAGAACATGGTCTTTCTCTTTATCCTGTGTTGTGAACGTACTTGAACTCTTGTCTCTCCACTTCATGTTCAATACATTCCTATTTCAGTAAATTGAAGATCGGTTTAACATTTTGATCTATTAAAAGAGCATGCACGTGCAACAAATATTGTTCAGACACATGAAGTGATCATTTGTCGTGACGTAGATATTAAGCCAACCAATCGAGAACACTTTGCAATTTCATCAAAGACAAACATGACGCTACACACCATATACTGTTCTCCTATTGCTCTTGCATAATCAACAAGTTATTTTGCAAATGCAACGAATAGAAACGTTGCATACCTTACAATTTTTCTCTGTATCTAATAGTATATCTAGTTTAGCGTTCGGAACAGTTGATACATTTAAGGTGTATTATACTTGGTACTCAGTGGTTGTATTCTATTTAATAATAATAACTGATTATTGCTCTGCGGTGAACGATGAGACTCGCTGAAGTACACAGACTCCTCTCAGGTACAGGGGTAGTGTTAGGCAAAGGCAATATTTCACAGCACAGATGAATAAAACCACATTACTGCCGTAGATAAAATGAAAGTATTTATTCTCTATTTATTACAATTATAATGCAAATATACTTACTTACTTACTGGTCGGCGCTACAGTCCATGTAGGTCCTTGGCCTTCCTGACTACCTCTCTCCATTCATCTCGATCCTCTGCTTTTCTTATCCATCCTTTAACTTCTAACCTTCTTAGGTCCTCTTCCACGTCCTCTATCCATCTTTTCCTGGGCCTACCTCTTCTCCTTCTCCCTTACGGTTTTCCATTGAATATTTTCTTGACAACCCGTGCTTCTTCCATCCTCTGAACATGCCCAGCCCATCGTATTCTACCCTGTTTGATCTTCACTACAATATCTGGCTGGTTAAACAATTCCTGTACTTCCATATTTGTTCTCATTCTCCATGCCTCTTTATCTCTTACCGTTCCAAATATCCTTCTCAGTATTTTCCTTTCCCACCTTAACAACCAATCTTCCTCTCTTACCGACATCACCCAACTTTCTGAACCATACATTACTATGGGTCTTAATATTGTTGTATATATTTTAATTTTTGTGTTCCTACTAACATTCTTAGATTTAAGCACATTTTGCAAAGAAAAATAGCATCGATTTCCACTTGTTATCCTTTCCTGTATTTCTGTAGCTGTCTTGTTATCTGCTGTTATTATTGAGCCAAATATTTAAAGGCTTCCACCCTTTCATATTCTTTTCCATTTATTCTTATGTAAGATTCTCTTCTGCCTCTTTCTAGATTTCCCATCTTCATATATTTGGTTTTATTTGTGTACACTTCCAGTCCTAGTTCTTGAGCTTTCTCTTCTAATACTTGATAACTCTCTTCCATAGCTTTCTTATTCCTTGCTATTAAAGCTACATCATCTGCATATGCTACTATTTGTGTTAGTCTATTTAATATTGTTCCTCCAGCGTTGATTGGTAGTTGTTGGATTACTTTTTCCAATGCTAAATTAAATAGTATTGTAGAAAGTAAATCTCCCTGTCTCAGTCCTTTCTCTACTTTAAACAGGTTTGTCATTTCCTGTTCTACTCTGACTTTACATTCCGTTGTTTTCATTGTCATTTTTGTCAGTCTTATCAATTTCCTTGGGATCCCAAACTCTTTCATTATACTGTAGATCTTGTTTCTTTCCAAGCTGTCGTATGCTTGTTTAAAATCGACATATAGTTGGTGAAGTTCTTTTTTATACTCATAGAACTTCTCCAACACTTGACGCAATAAAAATATCTGGTCCATCGTGGAGCGATTTTTTCTAAATCCTGCTTGGTAATCTCCCATGATTCTTTCCATCCAATCTTCCAATCGTGTTGCTAAAATTTTACCAAATACTTTATAAGTTCCATCCAGTAGTGTTATTCCGCGGTAGTTTTCACACTTAGCTTTATCCCCTTTCTTATGTATCGGGCATATTATTCCTACTGTCCAGTCTCTGGGCATTTCTTCTTTTATCCAAACTTCTTCTCTCACTTCATATATGGCCTTCTTCACTCCTTCTCCACCATATTTCAACAGCTCCGATTCTATGCCATCTTCTCCTGGCGCTTTATTATTATTTAGAGACTTTATTGCATCTTTTACTTCCTTTAAAGTTGGTATTAACCCTTCCTCCTCTTCCTCTCTTATTTCTTCATCTTCATCACATTTCCCCTCTTCTTTATCCTCCTCATTGGTTCCGTTAAGTAATTCACAGAAATACTCCTGCCATCTTTCCATCATCTTTCTTTTGTCTCCAATGAGGTTTCCTTCTTTATCCTTGTAGAAAACTGCTCTGGGTTGGTATCCTTTCTTCAGATCTCTTGTTTTCTCGTAAAACTTTCGTATCTCATTTCTATCTTTCATTTCATCTAACTCTTCTATTTTATTACTCTCAAACTGTCTTTTCTTAGCTCTACATGTCTTATCTGCTTCTCTCCTCTTTTCTCTATATTCTTCCACTACTTGTCTTGTTCTCCGTTGAAGCATCCTTTGTCTGGCATCGTTTCTCTCCTGTATTAATATTGAGCATTCTTCATCAAACCACTGTTCTCTCTTCTTGTTTTGTTTCTTTCCCAATGTATCCTCTGCTGCCTTACCTATTACTGTTTTAAGTATTTCCCACTTACATTCTAGTTCTTCTTTCTCCCATATATCTTTTTTTGTTTCCAGTGCCTCCATAAGTTTTTCTTGGTATTCCTATCTTACTCTGGCATTCCTGAGTTCCTCTACATTATGTTTCATGTTCTTACTTTCCTTTTTTGATCTTTTCACATCAATTTTCTGTCTGTACTTGATTCTCACTAGATGGTGGTCTGTGTCACCATCAGCACCTCTAAAACTACTGATCTCCATAATATCTGTGGCATGTCTCCTGTCTATTATAACATGATCTATTTGGTTTTTTGTGCGGCTATCTGGAGACACCCAGGTCTCCTTTTTTATGTCTTTTCGTGGAAGCCAAGTACTTTTAATTACCATTTCCTTACTGCTTGCAAGGTCTATCAATCTCATTCCGTTATCATTGGTTACTTCATGCAGGCTTTCTTTGTCTATTATGCTTCTGTACATCTTCTCTCTTCCTATTTTGGCGTTTAAGTCCGCTAATATGATTTTTACATCGTGTCTTTGTACATGATTTATTTCTTCTTCTAATTTTGAGTAAAAAGCATCTTTCTCCTCCTCCTCTCCTTCTTCTGTGGGGGCATACACACAAAACATTGTGATATTGAAGAATTTTGCTCTAACTCTGACTGAGCATATCCTATCATTAATTGCTGTAAAGTTAATAATACTTGGTTTAATAGACTTTTGGATTAGGAAACCTGTACCATTATTACCAGTTTCTCCTCCACTATACATCAGTATATGTTTTCCAGACGATATCATTCTTTGTCCTTTCCAGCGTGTTTCTTGTAATGCTAACACTTTCACTCCATACTTTTCTATTTCGTCTCTTATTTCTCTCAGCTTTCCTGGTCTCTTCAATGTTCTTACATTCCAGGTTGCGAGCATTATATCGGTTTTCCTTCTCATTAACCTTTTCTTTCGCCGGGTCGTCAACAAATTATCCAATCTCCTCCGAGGCAATCTTGTGGTATCCGTAACAAGTTCTTTTGACGGGGTAGGGGAGTTAACCCTACGCCCAACCCCCAACCTGGAGGACCAGGATTTATTTAAGGTTTACTCCCCTAGGTAGGTTGGTGTTGCTTTGCCTTCGGAGCCCTTCCTACCCCTTGGTTTTCTGTCAGGGTATCATTCCCTTAGCCTTTGGGGATCCCTCCCCTCCCTGCAAGGCAGCAGGGGCCGTGCTTATTTAATGGCGGCACTTCTTCGCCATGTCACAGTGCTGTCTTTGGGCATTTCTGGGTTTTAATGGGTGTGATCCTGCCACAGATCACTCCCTCCAGACCCTGATAGCACTGCCGCCTCGGTCCGGGACTGCTTATTTGGTTATTCGCAGCTAACCATCATATCTGATGGCCATTCGCTATCCGCCACCTGCGACCCGCCCAGTAGCTGAGGCCCGCCCTGGGATAATGCAAATATGCTTCTTATGAATATGAGGATTTTGCTTTAACGGTGTCTTGATTAAACTATAACACATAATCTCAATTCGTGGCTATCGGCGAAACCTATGGTCGCATAGGCCTAGCCTGCGCCCCGAGCAGTTCTCTTGAGTTTAAAATCTATCGACGATCTGCGGTGAATGTGTTAATTTCTTATGCAAAATCCTTGCTTTTATACTATTTCAAGATCACAGATCAAATTCAAATGAATCACTTGCTATTTACAAAAATATACTGGAAACAAAACTCACATCTGCACATGTTTAGATTCCAAATTCACACAATGCATTTTCTCAAATATAAAGGTACATTGAATTTACTCATAATAGAACATAAAATACAATAAATATTAAACAAGATATACAACATCAAAGAAAGGTGTAATTTACATACAATAACACAAAATTACGTGTTCTTTTACAAAATAATACATCAGTGACATGTTTTTAAGATGTGAAGTCACAAAAATATGGATCATCATAGTGTGGCACACTTTCCATTTCAAAAGTTTGCTTTAATATTTTAAGCCCACTTTATACATACAATGATAATGTATGATGTAGATACGATGACAGATTGACAATTCTTAATTTGAATCCGAACGAAATCATTGGCCTGACTGCTAGGCGGGAGACCCGGGTTCGATTCCTAAGCTAGGTAATCACATCGCTGTCAATATAGCTGAGATAGAGAATGTGAGAAGCTCTACTTCCATATCCCATGCATTAATGATACAGTGCAAGACACCGTGCTTTTTTTTTTTTTTTTTTTTTTAACAAATCAATTAAATGTAGCTTCATTTCAACTGTGACCCATTGATTATAAGGTGATAATATTAATCATTATAAATGTAAACCAACTTTAAGTGTTCGATCTTCATTATTTACGGTATCTGATAAAATCTTTGTCAAGGAATGTGGATCGCTTTATGTTGTTTCACTTGTCTTCACGATAAAACTTGGAAGGTACGTAATATACTCGAATACATATCAAAGAGCAATATTTGGAATTCAGGTTGCTAAAAAATGTACTCGATAAAATTTATACAAGTACAACTACAAAGTCCGAAGAATGATTGTGGTAGTTGAACTTTAAGCAGCGTGTATCCGCATCTAATGTATGATAAGGATAATGTATTAGTTGTGTATCCGCCATGTCACTTGAAGAAGATGCGTTATCTCTATCGTGGTGCTTAATCTTGCATGACATACAAAGATAAAGGAAAGTATTTATAAAAACATAATTCCTGTTCCATGAGAGTAAACTTTCGATTCTTGTAACAAATAAAAAATGGTAGATATCAGAGAATGTCATACTTTTAATAATTATAACGTAACTTATAAATTATGTTGTGGCCACTGGGACACAAATTTAGTTACGTCCTGAAATGGGATATGTTGAAGTCCAATTATGTACTTGGGTAATATTTATGAGCCGTTATAGAAATTCGGTTTCATTCATGGATATATTCATTAGTTAGGCTAACAATTTGTTTTGGTTTCATGAATAATGATTGAACTGAAACATGCCAGCAAACAACACACAACCGTTTTTCTTGAGTCTTCTCTGACAAATAAAGAGCCTATAGGCAGTGGTGGGGGAAATGCCTTTACAACTCTCACTTACAATGTTTACTTTACGACAATATTACCAGTTTATGTATGTAATAATATTTTAAGACAGGTTCTTCAATTCTTTATATTCAAGTGGCCTTACACGGTATAAATTGAATTTCATAATTTTCCCTACAGTTTCCAACGAGAATTAATCCATCAAAACCCCACAGTTAATTTACAATAACAATCACATAATAATAGTAATGTGGTTACATCTCACCTACACTGTGATGAATACTGTAGTAATAATAGGGTAGAAATGCACTTACTCTACCTCGAATCTAGCTTGATATGTGAGATTTCTTGCACTACTACATACATTACACTCATTACGTAGATCATTTTGCAATATTGTATGCAATGTTAGAACTGAATGAATAGAAAACCCTTGATTAATGAACAACCTCTTCGACTAGAATGTCAAGGACTAATACTAAAGGAAAAATTTTACTGCCTTCACTCCAACCCCGTATAAAATATAATGAGAGAGAGAGAGAGAGAGAGAGAGAGAGAGAGAGATAGAAGATAATTCCTTGCTTGATTGATTGATTTCGTTTATGTTACTTAACTTTTCTCCCACTTGTGGCTAATTGCGAACATAAGGATGATTGGTGATATGATGAAATTGATGAAGAAACAGCCATGCTAAGGCCGGGATTCGACCTCAAGACGCCTGGCGTCGTAGAACATTGTTCTAACCACTTCGCCACGAATGTCGGCACAGAGAAGGTAAGAAATTAACTTATAGTGGAACAAAGGAAATAGGAAATGAAGATAAAAGTGAACAAAATAAGGAAATATGTAGAGGATAGATACAATAGGACAGTGAGAAATAACTGTTAAGAAAGAGAAAAGAGAATTAGAAAGGAAAGAGTTCAGGGGGGACCACGAAGAAGAATAAAGTAACATAATAATAAAAATAATAATAAGTCCTTTATTTAGCGGGTGAGGTTCACCCGTAGGCTGCTCTACCAATTGAATAAAAGGAAATATGTAAATTGGTGATTTACGTAATACTTATGTAGAAATAAGTCTGTGCAATTTTCCTCACTCCAAGTTAAGCTGAAGGATGGGGTATGTGTCCCCTCTTCCATTGGCCTTTTCCCCTCTTGGCTCCGTTTACAGGCACCAATGCTTCCACCTAAGGCCAGGAAGATATGGAATTTGTTGACTTAAATATCAATGACACGAGGAACTTAATAATTGCTGATACTCTCTCTCCCTTCTTCCCATATTCGTTTCTTCCTTATACAGGGTGGTCCAAGAAAAGACAGAAAAAATTTATGCTTAATACTTTTGGTTGGTTTATTGGATCACCCTGTAGTTCCTATGCATCACATATAACCATGGAAAATATCGTCAGAAAACTTTACGTGTGTTTACTTTTTACTGTGTAATTAAATGTCGCAATAGATAGAGAGGATAAACAAAATAGCAAACAAAACAGAAAAGCAATAAAAATAATCTTATTTTTCTTACTTTAAAAATCATATTGCTTCAGTAAAGTCCCTGCTTATCTTTACTGCACCATAAACACAGTCTATCTCTCTAATTTTAAAGGAGAGGAAAGCAGCTGTTGTGATTGGCAAACAGGAGCTTTGCTTCAGCAGAAAAGAATGGCAGTGTAGGCTTGGTCGTTGTGGAGGGGGGGGGGGAGGGTGAGGGGGCAGCAATTCCGACACTGCATAGGGCACACCATAGAGAAGTAACAAAATAATTTTGTCCGAATGGATTAAACACAAAATATTATTAGATTGGCAGAAAAATATAACACTTTTAGAATGACACTTTGGTATGAACCATTGAACTATATATAACTCGAACGCTCGCTGCAACGCTGATAGGCCGCGAAAACTGAAGCCACTTTTGCGATTAGTTTCTCGAGGGAAGACGGGAAGAAAACGTGGTGATCCCATAAGCTAACGTGTATTTACTCGCCTCTTTGCTTTCGTATAGCACCAAAACAAACCTAGTTTAACCATATTTATGTATTCAGGGCTATAAATGAATGTCTTATTAAGTGTTTCTTCGCTACATTAATGGTTGACATGTGTTTTTTCGAACAATTTATCCAGTTTTAAGTGGGTTCAACATGGTATGGTCATGTTCGGCGTCTGGTTGTAAGAGTCGTTTAGATTAATTGCCCGGGGTCTACTTTGTTATCGGTATCATTCTTAAAATATGTGTATACTACGCCTAAATGTTTTTATTAAAAGTTGATGACGGTAATTAAATGTTATAACGAAAGCTCTCGAATGAGTTTACACCAACGTGTTTCATACACTGTCGCAAGTAATTACATTTTGTAATAACTAATTGGAATTTTTCATAACTTATAAATATATGAAATTAATTGAGTCATGGAGATAAGCTAACCAGAAGTAACAAAACAAATTAAAATAATTAATCTCCGGATAGATTTTTCTTGTCGTAAAATGTTAGTTTTATCTACATGCCATGCTTACGAGCAATTTGTGTATATTGTTGGCATGTCAAGCAGTAGTTCCTAAATTTTAATAGTGCACACAAAAAAGTGCCTCGATATTATGGCCTAATTTCCATACAAAGTATGTTTTTCGCAAGACTCGCAGGAAGAAATAAAATGTGTGCAATCTTCGAATATTGTTTGAGATTTGTTGACCGTGATTGTTTTTTTTTTTTTTTTTACCGAAAGTGTTAATTGAATCGACATATGCAAGAAGGTGATATGTGACAAAAATGAAACTTTACAGGAAACTCAAAAAACTGATTAGCTAAATTCATATTTGAGAGCCAGTAACAGTGATTTATTCTTATACACCTTCTTGAAAATAATAATTGGTTTGAATATGCCGTTTCCCTCTAAATTGTCAGAAAAATAATAAAAAATTATGGACACATATCACCTTTAGCAAATTTTGGACACATCACCTGTAAATTATCAAGATATTTGTGTGTTGAACTATACATCAATAATATTATGAACACATCACCTTTTTGTAAATTAAAAAGTTTTTGTGTGTTGAACTACATCAATAACCTTTATTACAGACAATATTTTGTCATGAAATACAATATAATAATGTACCAAAATCACATTAGAGTAATGTACAATGCGAGACAATAAAGTAATGAAACATTAATCCAAACTTGTATTTTTTATGAAAGTGTTTCTGTGCTAACACATGAAAAATGTTACTCGCTGTCTTCCATTTCATCTGTCTGATTGTTCTCTTTAGATGTTGTAGACCACTGTAAGAGTTCGTTGTAGAAGTCCATCTGTGGAACATATTTTACCACTTTCTTGATGTCTTCCATTTTCTTTGTCAATTGGAAGCCTCTCCCTGTATGCTTCTTCAGTTTGCAAATTGATGTCAACAGCACTGGATTTCAATGCTGTCACGTGCCAGTTCCGACGACACAATGAAAAATGCAAGGAAGGAATGTTTCCCGAAAGCGACGATAGATGGCAGCACGCCATATAAAGAAGAGCAGAGTTCATTGTAGAAACTAGGAGCGGAGAAGAGCGATTATATATATTATAGTAAATGCAAAATACATAAAGGAAAAGTATAAAAATTATAGAAGGAGTGAATAAAATGTTGTAAATAGCCAATTAAGATAAATAAGAATATGCTCGTATATGAAACAATCAGGAAAGTAAATAAGTGAGCAAATGAATTCAGAAATGTATCTCCTTTTTGATCCTAGTGATCAAAATTTGATTTAATACCTCTGACGAGGAGAACATCGTCAGTTTTTGTATTTGTCCGTCCCTCGGTGTCGCTGTGTTCAATTAGATGCCCCGAAGCACTTACGGTTGCGCTTCTTATTAGACGCACTGGGCCATAGGCAGCGCTTGCTGTTAGCGATCCTGGCTATTCCCCTTTTGGTCGACACATAGGAGGTGGCGCTACTCTTTCTATAAGTATAGCTTGTGTCGTTTGTATAATGCCAAAGAAGCGGGGAAAGCGAACCCATATATGTAATAAATAAGATTATGCTTTAAAAGGAAAGACAATAAATTAGAAGAAAGAAAAGAAAAATAAGCCTTCTCAAAAATTAGAAAGAAGAAAAGAAGAAGAAGCCTTTTCCTAAATAGAAAGAAGAAAAGAAGAAGAAGTATTTTCCAAAAATAGAAGAAAGAAAAGAAGAATAAGCCTTCTCCAAAATAGAAGAAAGAAAAGAAAAAGAAGTCTTTTCCAAAAGTAGAAGAAAGAAAAAGAAGAATAAGCCTTTTCCAAAAATAGAAGAAAAGAAGAATAAGCCTTCTCTGAAATTAGAAAGAAGAAAAGAAGAAGAAGCCTTTTCCTAAATAAAAAGAAGAAGTCTTTTCCAAAAATAGAAAGAAGAAAGGAAGAAGAAGCCTTTTCCCAGATCAAAGATAGGAAGGAAGAAGAAGCCTTTTCTTAGAAATTACGGAAAGAAAGAAGAAGAAGATTTCCTTTCAATTATTCATATATGTAAGAAGAATATAACCGACGTAAATTTGGAATCAGCATATATATATATATATATATATATATATATATATATATATATATATTTCAATGTATATACAAGCTTCGCTATATATTTTCTCTGTATTGTGTATAGTTTTTCAGAATATAGATCCGCATTTAACTATATCCTCTTGGCTATAAAATGCTTTCTTATTTGGAATTCTCGAATAAATAACCTATCCCCTGAGATTAAGATATTTGTAGTCGTGGTAAATAACATTTAATTACGTACCCCCAAAGGGAGTAGCAATGCAAATGTATGTGATACTAGTTTTTCAATAAAAAATCTTGCCATAACCTTACCCTTCATACTGGCATCATAAAACAGGTGATTGAATTTACTAACTTGGAAGGATACCTTATCACTCTTTGAAATATGTCTTCTCCTGCGAACAATATCTCTTGACTCGATCAGCGATTGCAAATACACATCCTGCATGTCTTTGTTGTCCAATTGATTGAATTGCGTGATTATGTCTATGAAATCACAATCCTCAAACTTAGCAAAACACTGAAACTTACATTTGCAATCATCGCCAGTTTTTCGGGCAGGTATAACATTCCCACTCCAATTCACGTATTCGTCTCCTTTCACCTTATAGCTACTTCTTAATAACATTTCGTTTGTAGTTTTCAGCGTTATTTTTACGCTTCTTACAGCACACTGTAGCATCTTCTTCACTAGACGACATGGTGTCCTCAATCGACAGGCAGAAATACACGGAGAATTCACAGCATTAACAATGAACCACCTTCACAGGTAGCCAGCAACGTACTGGTAAGGAACCGCCAAAGCCACCACGTGACATCATGGCTACCAACCTATAAACTGGGCATAAAGGAGATATGTGCTGCACATGTCACCTTTTTGCATCCACCACGGAATCTGAACCCCCTCTATCACCCAGACACAACTGCATCACATGTTCCATTTTTGCACAGGTTGTGTATCTACCTCAACAGAGTTCAATCCTGTAATTATCTCATTTTTGAAAAAAATGTCACATATCACCTTTTGGAATGTGCCGATTCAATTGTGCATTAATGTTGTGCACAAAAGCATGTTATCAGGGTGTCTACCAGCCTGGAAATCCTAGAAAAATCAGAGAAATTTGGTGTGTTTGTGGAAAAATCAACGTTTTCTTAGTAATTCACCAAGAGTAGGTTTTTGAAAAAGTTAAAGTGCAAGCAATAAATTTAAAATTTGTTCCGTGCAAACTCTACTTCAATTTGATATTCTGAGTATAACTGGTAATTATACAGTAGAAAATGGTATATTAAATACTCTAGGAAATGGTAACGTTTCGAAATTTCCCACTTCATTTTGCAATTTTTAGGTTGTGTTTGGTAGATATGAGGAATAATGCAGATACTTTAAATGTAATTATGCATTATTTATGATATAATTATTATATTTTATGTAAAAAAAGATTTCGTTAATCACAAGTAAATACATGCCAAGTATTACGTAAAAGCATACCCCTGATAACCCTTTCCAACAGTCAGTTTCTATTCAGTTTCCCTTCTTGTTATCACTTTTACATGTTAAGCGTTTTTTATGCTATAATAGGTATTTTACACACGTTTTATTCACAAGTAACAAGAATCTGCATACAAAGTGGTATCTGATTAGGTAATGTACTCAATGCAATGTTTTCTCATAAATTATGGCATTTATTTCGGAAATAATCTGTCGTAAAAATCCATTTGCCGCCACAGAAAAATTCGTCTGCTTCAGCTTTTCTTCACGCGTTCGCTGGCGTAACTAAGCGAGAGAACGGCTTCACTTTTGCGCCGTAAAGCAGTCCTTCCATGTTATATACCTAGGTATAGTTCAATGGTATGAACCTTATATTATTTTCGTAGACACAACTTTTTTAGGTGTATACATTTCACACTTCTTCAGTTCATATGTGTTTCTCTTCTTCAATCTTTCTTGTAATCTTAGTTCTCCTTATCCACGTGTAGTATAGAAACTTAATATAGCTAAGTTGCTCCCTGGTTAGTCCTTCATAATAACACTTTCATTGTATGTACAATAATTACATCTATTTTTTCTAAGTTCATTCTCATTGGAGATGATTGTATAATTTGTATCTTTGCCACATAGCATACTTTGCACTCAAATTTCATTTGCCTCATAGTCTGTACCCTACTACCCGTCCTTTGATTTCCTCCACATGAACTCATGTGGAGTTAATAATCCATATTTATTACTTATTTCATATTCTAAATTGTTTTCACTTCTACGTCTCTCTCTATCTGTCTCCCCTGGGTGATCTACAGAAAATGTTTACAATTTTCACTATTAAAACTTTTAATATTTGTTTGTTTGATTTTGATTTGTTGTTTTAAGTCCACTTTATGCACAGTCCTACAGTTTAATATGTTTCATTATATATATACAGGGCGAACAGAAACTATAGGGACAAACTTCAGGAGGTGTTTTCTGATATGTAAAGGAACAAAAAAGTTCATATCAACATATGTCCAGAAACGCATATTTACCAAGGTACGAGGGCGAGCTGAAAAGTAATGCCTCCTATTTTTTTTTGACTGTGTAAAGACATTTTGGATTTTGAGCAACCATGCATTTTACTCTTCAGACTGTCCCCTTTCTCCATTCCAAGTTTCAAATTTCTCTCACCAGGGGTTGCTGAACTAGAGCAAGGAAAATGGCAACATGTAACCATACTATGTCGGTGCACCTGAAACTGCGTGTGGTGACCGAGTTTCTAACTGCAGACAATGTGTCCCCCAATTGACAATCATCAGAGAATGAAGGCTTTTTATGGCAATGAATGTGTAACGTCAGTATTGTATGATGTTGGGCTGTTCATGCTCACAATGAAAACCCCTGCTGAGGAACGCTTAACTTTCAAGAAGTTCCTTGTCACACACGTTGTAATGATCCTGAGAGATCATTCTCATTAGTAACGCTAATGTTTATTTACTCGGTGTATATGTAACCATTGTTATTAGGTTCAAAGTTATTTTATTTACTTGTTCTATGTTACATGTGTTAATACCTGCTTTGATAATTGTGTTTATCAGTAGTGATTATTATTATTCTCTTAATAAGGCCCTGCGTGGTCGCAAAGAATATGTAATATTTCTTATAATTGTATATTAACGTTTAGCACACGTTTAATATTATAATATGTATTTATCGTTTGTGCCTTGAGCACGTAGTTCAATCGTCTGCCGTAGAGATGGCCTTGCCTGCTCTACCACGGTTCCACGTAGTTCGCGTGAACGGCGCTAGAGGCGCTACCTGAACCAAGGCTATATAACCAGCCGCGGAGCAGATTTTCTTCAGTTGGCTTTCAGGTCGGCTCACGATAAGATCTCTCTTACCAACTGACCCGGAAGAAAGGAGCACTCCGCTCTTGCGAGAGGCCAAGCTTCTTAAAGAAGGAAGGAAGGAAGGTGCACTCCGCTCTTGCGAGAGGCCAAGCACCCGAGAAAAGCCGCACTCCGCCTTCCAGCGAGAGAGGTTGAACTCTGCCTTTGGCAAGAGAACCCACTCCACTTTCGAGTGAGAGATACCCCACTCCGCTTATTGGCGAGAGAAAAAAACTCCACTTTAGAGTGAGAGGACCCGCTCCGCTTGTTGCGAGAGGTTTCCTCCCCCCTTCAACCTGCGGCGCCCCGCCAGGGTAGTGTGGCGTGGGGTTTCTAGGCAACCGCCCAGAAGGTAAATTACAGGTCAGTGAAATACTTCGGTTATCGTGAGGGTGACCCTAATAGATGCCCCTTTGTTCCCCGAAAGCCAACAGTTCCCTGTAAAGGCCTGCAGCTATAGAAGTCGGCGCTAGCAAAGGACTGCACTTCCTGACGTTTGTTGGACCCCAGAGGACAGCAGCAGCAGTGTATCTGTTTCAAGTTTACGGCAGTTTGCAGAAGCCATTCTCCCCCCCTTGTGTGGCAATATATTGGCCAAGTGAGTGTAATATCCTACACGGGCGTGTGCTAAACTTACAACGTTTATAGTTGCATAAGTGTATCCAGCTACATTCATTAAACTTTCTCTAACGTTGGACAGTGTACTTATTCCCGATCCCTGAGTGAAATAGAGTCTCATACCACCGCTGGAGAAAAGGTTAGCATAATGGGTAAAACTTTGCAGAGCGTATGGTGCTACTGATTGGTCGTGGCCAAGTTAGTAGACTTGCATCCAGCTGACGTGCTCGTGTAGGTGTAGTAGGCACTTTTCTCGAGCAGGACGTTGCAAAGTTAATTGGCGCTTACACCGTGGGGCACGAAGTGAATATTCCCGAACTGTTAACATTACTGGCAAGTGCAACACTAGTGTGAACTGTTATCGGGAATACTAGTGGTGGTGTTAAACAGCTGGAAGCACCCTTTCAAAGTATTTTGCCGCTTTTAAAGTGGAGAACTTACGTGAATCCATGGACAGTGATAAAGCAGGCAAGACCCTACGAAGCAGATCTGAGAAGACAATGGAGGTAGAGACTGAATTTGCTTGCTGTAGGAACCAGGGAGAGCGAAAAGACTCATTCCAGTGTAGCCAGTGTCATAAAAATTTCCATTGGCACTGTGAAGGTAAACCGATGACTAATATAACTGAAGGTGAACTTTTGTGTCAGACGTGTTTATCAATGCCTTCCGTAGCCTCCGATCCAGAGCCAAGTTTCTCTGCTCAGACTCCAGTAGCTCAAGGTTTACTAGACTGGTTGATGAAGGATAAAGAGGAAAGGAAAAATGAAAAGATTGAGGAAGAGAAACAGCGAAAAAAAGAAATGGCTGCAGCAGAAGAGAAAAGACAACTTGAGAAGCAAGAATTTGAAGAGAAAAGACAACTTGAGAAGCAAGAATTTGAAGAGAAAAGACTCCTAGAAGCTGCTGAAAGAAAGCAAGAGCTGCAAGAGCTTAAAACTATAATGCAGATTCAGGAAGAGAAAAGAGAACTTGAGAAGCGAGAATTTGAAGAGAAAAGAGAACTTGAAAAAAAAGAGTCGGAAGCTAGAAGACAAGAAGACTTGGAGATGTTTCAGAAATTAGTTGAAAGTCTAGAAGAAAAGAGAAATCAAGAGAAGGAGGAATAAGATAAAAAGCGTAGAGGAGAATTACAGGAGGAAATGGGAAAAATAACTGTAAAGTTAAAAGAGTATGTTAGTGAAGTTGTAGAACCTTTAAGATCTTGGCAAAGTGAAATCATTAAACAAATCGGTTCTTACTTGGAGCTGGCCCAAGCTTTAGCTGAGAGAGAAAAGAATAGTGAACTTCATGAGGAGAAGGTGAGAAATATTGAAAACACAGTAGAGTCCATTCAGGCTTCTGTTCAAGTGTTAAATGACAGAACTGAAGTCATAGAAAGAGACGTCCAAAAGCAGCATGAAGTTATTGAAGTTGCCACTTCCACTCTTCGGGATGAAGTTGAGAGGACAACTGTAGATAAGATTAAAAATCTTCAGGTACAAAATCAGAAACTGGAAGTAAGCTTAAGGCGGGAATTACAAGAACAAACTGGACTATTTGTTAGAAGAGTGAGCGACTTGCAGGTGCAGTTCCAAAATTTAAAAATTCAACCTGAGCTTACTCATGGGATAAGTTCTCCTATAGTGACTCCAGATAGAAGCTTAAATCCCGAAGCAGAATCATTTGAATTTCCAGCTACAGTGCGAAACCCATTCTGTATTACAGATAAAGACCGACTAGAACGGAGAAAGAGACCTCGTGATGGTGATAGTTCAGATGAATACCCTCCAAGGTGAAAGTCGCACTTTAAGATGCCCAGAATGGCAGATATCGCTCATATACCTAAATTTAAAGGCGATATAGAAGCACAATCTGCTGAGAAATATCTCCGAGAGCTCAATGTTAGCTTCGAGCTCATGCAGGTACCTGAACACTATCGGCTTGAATTACTTCCCCGAGTTTTTACTGGAAAGGCAGAACATTGGTTAGCCGGCAACATGGATAACTTTGTTGATTATACAGATTTCTGTGATAGGTTCAGAGAAGAGTTTGCCTCTAAGAAAGCTAAGCAAAGGCAATTGGCGGCTGTCAGAAATCGAAAGTATTCTCGACTGGCGTATGAAAACATGGAAAGCTTTGCTTGGAGTGTTTACGCTGCATACAGGAATCTGGCGGAGAATTTCAGTGAAAGTGAAGTTCTTAACTTAATTATTGGACAATTGTCTTATCGGATGAGAAGCCTTTGTCTAGCCCATGCTCCTAGGACAGTGTATGAACTAACTCAGTTTTTGAAAGACTTTGACATCTATGATGAACCAGAGCCTTGGAAAAACAAAGAGGATTCACGAGTAAAGGAAGTTAATGGAGCTAAAAATTTTAAGGTAAGAAACATCGAATCTAGACCTACTGGAAGAGAAGGCACTAATGGTAGGCCTTGGAGATATAATAGAGGGGGTGCACGATATGGTAATACTCGAAATGTTGGTCAGAGAAATGCTTTCCTAAGAAACCGTAACCAAGGTAGGAGGTCACCAGGACCTAGAGAAAATAACCAAAACTCTGATGTTCCCAATTCTACTAGACCAAATCCTCCTCGAAACTTGGAAAGGCCTCCTGAGATAAGAGATGACCTGACATCTGAACAGGAGGAAGCTATTGATACGGCTCGTGAGTTCCATCAGAATCAAAGGTCCCAATATTGTCAAACAAACTAGGACCTTGTCGTCTTGCTTCGTTCCCATTTAGGCAAGGGGCTTCGAAGGAGCGACTAATTTCAACTACAAGAGATGTTCAAGAGTTACAAGTTAATTTCCAGTTAACAGAGACAGAAGAAAGTTGGTTACAACAAGAGTTGAAATCTGCACGTGAGTCCAGAACTAAATACAGATCTCCTATTATTCAGGCCAAACTAATGGACATTTTGGTGAATTGTGTTATTGACACAGGTAGTGAGTGCTCAATCCTTAGTCATTCGGTGTGGATTAAGTTAGTGTAAAAAGTTCCAGGCATACGAATTCAAAAAGTACCAGAGGTAAGGTTGGTTGATTTCTCTGGAAGTCACAGGAAACGAGTTTATGGAAGTCGTAGTGTTGAATTGGAAATTGGTGGAATGAATTTCAGCACAGAAGTGTTTATCCTCAGAGGTTTCGGAACGGACCTTCTATTAGGAATGCCTTTTCTTAAGCAGCATGAAACTGAGATTAGCTTCAAAAATAATAAAGTTATTTTATACTTCGGAAGGACTCCTGAACATGAAGAGGGAAATCCCTTAAATATAGATATAGTACGCTACGTCCAAAGAATCCAAGAAGAGGATGATGAATGGATGAATAGCCCTGAGGACCTCAAAGAGAAGGTCGAAGCTATAAATATATTGAATGATTCCCAAAAGCAGGGGTTGTTTGAAGTGTTGCTACGCTATTTGGAGGTGTTTTCTGAAAGACCAGGAACGATGGAAACTGCTGAATGTGAAATTATGTTGAAAACTTCTGAACCTGTCCACCGGGCTCCATATCCGGTACCACTTTCCAAGAGAAAGCCTTTGGAAAAAGAATTAAATCTATGGAAGACGTGGAATATCATTCAACCTTCCGTCTCTCCCTACCTGAATCCTTTACTGGTTGTCGACAAGCCTGACGGAAGCGTAAGACCGTGTTCAGATTTTCGGCAGCTCAATGCTATCATGATTATACCAAAAAGTTCAGTTCAACCCATTGACGAGAGTCTTCAAAGATTCAAAGGTTCTCGATATTTTACCAGTTTGGACCTGTCCTCTGGATATCTACAAATTCCTTTAAAACCTGAGTGCAGAAAGTATACTGCCTTTTCTTATAAAGGTCGGCAGTACGAATTTTTGAAGATGCCTTATGGCCTGTCTAATGCTGTTTCAACTTTTGTTTCGGTAATGCATAAAGTTTTTGGCCCCGAGACTGAAGAATATCTAACTGTATACATTGATGATCTTCTAATTTTTGATGCAGATTTTCAATCTCATTTGAGGCATATTGAAAAGGTCCTCCATAGATAGGAAGAAGTGGGTCTCAAAGTTAAATTAAGAAAATGTGATTTCGTAAAGGGAGAACTAGTATATCTCGGACATCTCATCTCTGGAGACACAATTAAGGTAGATTCCAAGAAAAAGGAAGCCATCCTTAAGTTCCCTCAACCTAAATGTAGGAAAGACGTTAGAAATTTTTTGGGATTGGCTAACTGGCGAAGGAAGTTTATTAAAAACTTTTCGGCAAAGACAGAACCACTAGTGAAGCTATTATCCAAGGCTTGTAAATGGACTTGGAATCAAGATCAAGAAACAGCTTTTAACCAGCTCAAAGAAGAATTAGTTGGTGCCTCAGCCTTAGCTCAACCTAATCTGAACCAAGAATTTTGCATTCAGAGTGATGCCTCTACTAAAGGTCTTGGTTGCATACTGTTTCAAGAAGAAGGAAGTGAAAAAGCCATCATCCAATATGCTAGCCGAAAGCTAAAGGATAATGAGATGCACTATTCTATTCACGAGTTAGAATGCTTGGCAATATTATTTGGTGTAAATAAATTTGAAATTTATTTAAAAGGAAGACACTTTAAAATCTACACAGATCATAGAGGTCTAATTTGGCTACAAAATTCCAAGAACTGGAACTGTCACCTTACTAGGTGGTCATTAAAATTACAATCTTACTCTTTCGAAATAATTTACATTAAAGGAAAGGATAATGTAATTCCCGATGTACTCAGTAGGTATCCAGCAGAGGATAACCATACAGAAGAGAATCCCAAGTTTTTTCATGTAAATTACATATGGCAAGAACGAGAAGAGCTAGAGAATGCTGAGAATTGGACCAAAGCACAAGAAACTGATAATTTTTGTCAGCCTATCATTAAGCTTCTAAACCAAAACTCCCAAGAAGACTCTCCTTTAGAGGCCAAGTTGCGAAAATTATACCAAGTTCATGGGAACTTATTGTTCAGAAAGACTTCTGGTGACGAAATTTCGTGGAAATTATGTGTTCCTGAGAAATTTAAAACCAAAGTTATAAAAGACAACCATGATGAGCAAGGACATTTTGGTTTGGGAAAAACTCTTAAAAGGGTTAAACTCCGCTACTTTTGGCCAAAGTTAAAGCAAGATATAGCTAGGCATATCAGAGACTGTCTTACTTGTGCTAAAACTAAAATGGATAAGTTGGGCATTCTTAAGGAAAAACTCCACATTAGTCAAAAGGAGCCTCATGAACTATTGTCAATTGATTTAATAGGTCAATTACCTATCTCACAAGGTTATCAGTATATACTATCCCTTGTGGATGTAGGTACCAAGTTCGTATCAGTTTATCCATTACGTCGTGGAACTGCCAGAGAAGTAGTAAATGTAATGGAAAGAGGTTTCTTTACACATTTCCCTAAAGTAAAAGCCATCTTATCCGACATAGGGACTCAGTTTACGTCACACATATGGAAGGAATACCTTGACGGCAAGCAAATCAAATATTTCTTCACTACAGCTTACCACCCCAGTAGTAACTCCATAGAGAGAATGAACCAAGAAATAGTCAGACTGCTTAGACTGTTTTGCCATAGTGAACATCAGCGTTGGTCAAAACATTTAACAGACATTTCATGGTTGCTGAAAAATTCTGTGTCAGAAGTTACTGGATATGCTCCTTCGGAATTATTCTTTAACCGACCGGTGCCCAATGAAGTGCTGGACCATTTCACCTGGCCCAATGACGAAGCTGACGCCCAAATTACCAATTGGAACCAAAAGTTACTCCTCGCTAAGACCCGTGAGAGAAGAAAGTGTGAAAAACACAAGTTTAAAACTAAAGGACATGCCCGGACTTAGTGTTAGTGAGGAATCACAAGCTTAGCTCTAGAAAGACTAGAACTATAGCTAAGCTTTTCGAGGTGTTCATCGGCCCTTTCATTGCCACTGACCTTCGAAACAACACTGCCTTGCTGGTTCATCCCAAGACGAAGCAAAGTGTGGATCGAGTGAACTTTGATAACCTGCGCCTATTTTAGTGTTCCCCCCCGGACGGAGAAGTGAAATACTAGGGGAGATCAATGTGTGTTAAGTGTTCAAAAATTTTTTCAGAAATTTGGAATTTGAATTAAGAACTTGAACTTAAATTTCTTCAAATTTTTTCCCCAGGAGAGGGGCATTTGTAATGATCCTGAGAGATCATTCTCATTAGTAACGCTAATGTTTATTTACTCGGTGTATATGTAACCATTGTTATTAGGTTCAAAGTTATTTTATTTACTTGTTCTATGTTACATGTGTTAATACCTGCTTTGATAATTGTGTTTATCAGTAGTGATTATTATTATTCTCTTAATAAGGCCCTGCGTGGTCGCAAAGAATATGTAATATTTCTTATAATTGTATATTAACGTTTAGCACACGTTTAATATTATAATATGTATTTATCGTTTGTGCCTTGAGCACGTAGTTCAATCGTCTGCCGTAGAGATGGCCTTGCCTGCTCTACCACGGTTCCACGTAGTTCGCGTGAACGGCGCTAGAGGTGCTACCTGAACCGAGGCTATATAACCAGCCGCGGAGCAGATTTTCTTCAGTTGGCTTTCAGGTCGGCTCACGATAAGATCTCTCTTACCAACTGACCCGGAAGAAATGAGCACTCCGCTCTTGCGAGAGGCCAAGCTTCTTAAAGAAGGAAGGAAGGAAGGAAGGTGCACTCCGCTCTTGCGAGAGGCCAAGCACCCGAGAAAAGCCGCACTCCGCCTTCCAGCGAGAGAGGTTGAACTCTGCCTTTGGCAAGAGAACCCACTCCACTTTCGAGTGAGAGATACCCCACTCCGCTTATTGGCGAGAGAAAAAAACTCCACTTTAGAGTGAGAGGACCCGCTCCGCTTGTTGCGAGAGGTTTCCTCCCCCCTTCAACCTGCGGCACCCCGCCAGGGTAGTGTGGCGTGGGGTTTCTAGGCAACCGCCCAGAAGGTAAATTACAGGTCAGTGAAATACTTCGGTTATCGTGAGGGTGACCCTAATAGATGCCCCTTTGTTCCCCGAAAGCCAACAGTTCCCTGTAAAGGCCTGCAGCTATAGAAGTCGGCGCTAGCAAAGGACTGCACTTCCTGACGTTTGTTGGACCCCAGAGGACAGCAGCAGCAGTGTATCTGTTTCAAGTTTACGGCAGTTTGCAGAAGCCATTCTCCCCCCCTTGTGTGGCAATATATTGGCCAAGTGAGTGTAATATCCTACACGGGCGTGTGCTAAACTTACAACGTTTATAGTTGCATAAGTGTATCCAGCTACATTCATTAAACTTTCTCTAACGTTGGACAGTGTACTTATTCCCGATCCCTAAGTGAAATAGAGTCTCATACCACCGCTGGAGAAAAGGTTAGCATAATGGGTAAAACTTTGCAGAGCGTATGGTGCTACTGATTGGTCATGGCCAAGTTAGTAGACTTGCATCCAGCTGACGTGCTCGTGTAGGTGTAGTAGGCACTTTTCTCGAGCAGGACGTTGCAACGTTCAGGTGCACCGACATAGCATGGTTACATGTTGCCATTTTCCTCGCTCTAGTTCAGCAACCCCTGGTGATAAAAGTTTGAAACTTGGAATGGAGAAGGGGGAAAGTCTGAAAGGTACAATGCATGGTTTCTCAAAATCCAAAATGTCTTTACACCGTCAAAAAAAATAGGAGGCATTACTTTTCAGCCCGCCCTCGTACCTTGGTAAATATGCGTTTCCGGACATATGTTGATATGAACTTTTTTTGTTCCTTTACTTATCAGTAGGGGCATGCATATTTCGTTTTTGACGAAAAAACGAAATTTGAAAAAACACATTGTAGTGTTAATTTTTCATGTTTTTGAAAGGTGTGAGATGCATTTTGTGACCATGTTTTGTCACGAAATAATGCGAAATGAACTGCAAAAAGCGAAATTAACTCTTAAACACGAAATTCAGGGTTTATTCACCGACGCGACACCTTCCGAGGTCTGAAGTATCCTGTGAGTTATGCAATTCCCGGAAAATTGATTAATTCTGCTATTAATATTGGAGAAGCAAAAATGGACTTCTTTACACAGAAATAAACTTAATACTCTGATAACTATATAAATGTGCTATTAGAAGTGAAATGTTAATTCTGTGGAATAAGTGTAGTTTTTAAATCAAATTTAGGAGTATATTCACAATTTTAAAACCAAAATGTATTTTTATATACCACTTTTCATCCAATTTTTCACCGCTATAACACCGATATTTGATTTTATTTACCACTTTTGAACCCGAAATTGACTTAGTTTTTGTACCGAAATTTTGCTTTTTTATTTACCAAAAATATGTGCCTCTACTTATCAGGAATTACCTCCCGAAGTTTGTCCCTATAGTTTCTGTTCACCCTGCATATAGTATATATATATATATATATATATATATATATATATATATATATATATATATATATATATATATATGTGTGTGTGTGTGTGTGTGTGTGTGTGTGTGTGTGTGTGTGTGGGTGTGTGTGTGTGTGTGTGTGTGTGTGTGTGCTGCTCCCTCTATTAACTCGTAAAATTACCAATTCACCATCTGTGTCATGAATTTTGCCTGCAAATAAATTATATACTTGAAGTACAATTTCTATGGTCTTTAAGACTGCAAATCCTTGCTTTGTAGCTTATATGTTGGAGCACAAGTTTCGATTTAAGAATTTATAACTCTAGATCTTGAACAAAAGTTATACTTCTCATGAAAGATTTAAGCTGGATAGGGTTGAGTGCATTGATAAGGTTTGTTCCAAGTTCAGTCCATGCACAGATAGGTCAATCAGGATTACATCGGAAGTTCTAGTAGGATCCGAACCACTAGCATGTGATGATAGTTATGCATTTTGCATATTGCATATGCAAATGTACATTTTAAACGTTTCTTCATACTTGCATATTGTATGTGCAGAGTGTCGGATCTGCAAGCCGCAAAGCCCCGCAGTGCGGGGGCGAAGACAAGTATGTGGCCCTCAGCCATTGGCATAGTAGAGGGTTGGTATATGCGTATGTAAAAAATAAACGTAGTTACTCAGGGGTACAGGAACGAATACAATATATACAGGTAAAATTAACGTTCACTCTGCATATATTCCTGTGCCATGAAGGCACATTTATGTTATGTGGGGCCCACATATTTTCGATGTTGACCATCTTGGAGATGATGTGATCAGCACCATGATGCGGCTGCCTTTAACCGCTCCCTCCCACCAGGTATCATTTGCTTTGAGACTGAGTGGGCCTTAGATCAACCAACCAGGGTCTCCTGCGTGGCAGTCAGACTAGAATCAAATCAGGCTAGAATTTCACGAGAAATGCAGTGGTGAAGGTTTCTTTAACCTATCTTAATCAGGAAAAAAGTTACGACTGCATGATTGTAACAAACGTATCATTTTCCAGGTATGAGAAAATTGTCATATTCGAGGGCCGTTCAATAAATAAGTTTCCCTGTGCCATAAAATTTGTTGCAAAACTAATTGAGTAACACTATGCATGTGGTTTACGAGCCCCATATGTCGCCTTCAAGGAACGATAGGCATTTCTCCAGCAGACGTGAAGGCGTATGCGCAGAGGGGAAGGAAACGCGAAATGCATTTTGGGCAAATGGCTTGACATTCGCAGGAAGCTGGTTGCTGTGTACGGTGACACTGTAATGTCTGTGCAGATGGTCAGAAGGTGGTGCAACATGTTCAACGAAGGCAGAGTAGGGATTTTTGATGAAGTTCGATCAACTGGCTCCACTGATATGAACATCGCGAAAGTGGATGAACTGATCCGGGAGAACAGAAGAATCAAGGTTCGTGAGGTAGCCAACACGTTGAACATTTCCCTTGGGACCGCTCACAGCTTCATCCATGACAGAAGCGACCTGGCCTACTCTCAGCTGGTGTTATCCTGCTCGACGACAATGCCCGCCCACACTCGGCCGCACAAACACAGGTCAAGATTACGCAATTGGGGTGGGAACGGCTACAGCATCCACCTTACAGCCCTGATTTAGCGCCTAGCGATTTCCATCTTTTCCCACACATGAAGAATGAGCTGCAAGGTCGGCGTTTTCGAACTGTTGCTGAAGTCCAGGCCGCAGTAAGACGAGTGTTGTTGCTAGGCCTGAGCCCGGACTTTTTTGCACAGGGCTTCGATAAGCTGGTGCAGCGTTGGGACAAATGCCTCAATGTGCAAGGCGATTATGTTGATAAGTAGTACAGGTATGTACTTATCTAGAATTGTAGAGTTTGCATGTAAATATTACCAAATAAAAATATTACAACATAGGGAAACTTATTTATTGAACGACCCTCGTATGTATAACATCACCTCAGCCTATGCATTTAAATTTTTTTAGTTGAATTCAATATGGCGGACGTCCGCTTGGAACACACCAATGTGGTTCCACCTATGCCTAATCTCTTTCTATCATGACCAATTGTACCCAGCCTAATTCCTTTATTTTTAATAGAGTGTGTTAAGGGACTTTTGAATCACCCTGTAGGTCCTTATATGTGACTTTGTGAACACGAGATCAAGAATCGCACACACACATACGTTATATATGTATATATATACACACAGTGGCGTGCCCAAGGCGGGTTGGTGGGACTCATAACCCCCCATTTTGGCCCAGTATTCCTAAAAAAAATAACGTCAAAGACAGGAAAAGATGGTAAAATGTGGCGTGACCCCTCCTTTCGAAAATCCTGGGCACGCCACTGTATATATATAAATATAAGGGATCTTTGGTAATATTTTGCGGGGGGGGCAACATTTGTAGATCCGGCACTGTATGTGCAAATGCATATATGAATCATATGTACAAACTTCTTGTTTACTTTAGGCCCAACAACAACTACTAGAAATGTATTTGACAGCTGTTCGTTGGGCGGATTGTCCTTTTAATTAAAAACTTGCTTTTTCTTCCGTCACTGCCGTTTATTCTACACTTTCCTCTACAAAACAAGCAAATAAGACTTCTTTCGTCGTCCTCAAGAATACACTCAACAAGTTCACTTTTTGAGAGAGAAACAATCATTGTTTTTTTTTTCTGGAAAGAAAGGTTCCGTTACTCTTCAACTTGGTTTCTTATTGTGTTCATCATAATATGAACTCACGTGCCCGCAGGGAGAATAAGGGGGGCGGGGTCGCCTGGTCCCCTCACCTCTTGAAATGAGGAAACATTTCTACTTCTCCTTTTTGTCTGTCTCTTACCTTGTACTTCACAGCTTTTGACCTTTTCTCAGTTTTAGTTCGTACCTCTTTCTTTCCATTTTTTTCTGTTTTCCTTTCCATTTTCTGTCAGTTTCATCATTATTCTTTCTTTCTATCGATCTTCGGCTACTCCTCATTCTTCTCTCTCTCTCTTTCTGCCTGATTTACTTCTAAATGTTTATTTTCTTTCTTTCTCACTTTCTATATTCTCTCTTACTTCTCTTTTTCTCTCTTCTCTTTTCTCTCTCCTCTCTCTCTACTTCTATCTCACACAACTTCTCTATTCTTTTTCTCTCGTAGTCTATTTTTCCTTGAAAAGGCCCCAGGGAAGACCACGGCAAACATGGAACAAGAACATTGAGCAGACCCTGAACAGAAGAGGCATTAAATGGGAGATGAAGCAAGGAAGATAGCAGAGGATCGTAACCAATGGAAAGATCTCTGCAAAACCTCGGCACCTTTGGGTAGAAGAGGATCCGAGTAACTAAAGTAAGTCTACTTTTCACTGTCTTCTCTTTCTCTTTCTGGCTTCACTATTTCTTTATCTTTCTCTCTCTCTTTCTCTCTCTCTCCCTTTCGCTTCGCTATTCCTTTCTTCCCTCTCTATTTTTCTGTTCGTCTTGCTTCTGTATTCTCTTTCTTTTTCTGTCTTCCACTTATGTTTTCCTTCTCCTTCTTTTTCTCTCTGTAGCTTTTTTGATTCTCTTACTTTTCCTCGTTCTCTACAGCTTCTTTCATCTCTCTTTTGTCTATCTTCCTTAAAATACTTCATTCTTATGAAGATATGTAAACATGACGTCAAATAAGTTGGAAACGTGGAACATGCTGGCGCCTATTCAAGAATTACTCAAAATATTGCGTATGTTCATAAATGATCGTGCACTCATGAAGTTACACGCACACACATTGATTTTATTAAAATAAAGTGTTATTGGCTATTATTCCCATCTATAAAAAGCGCAGGTACGGCCAGGGGTGCTCATCATCCCAAGGCACTCCCCCCAAAAGGGAGAACATTTCCCCCTCTCCCTTTTTATGACGAATTATTTACTTTTCTTTGATCAGACAAAATTTGCAGAACAATATAATACTTTAGGTATTGTTTACAATATAGACATTTACATGTATATTTTATATTACTTTGACATTAATTGAAATAACATTTTACATAAGTGATAATAACTTCTGACGTTGCAAAGTTGTTTCGGCAAATTTATTGATAATTTCATCTTTTTGAACCACTTTTAAAACATCGGAATCAGAGGATGAAATTAAGGTAGACATTAACCACTCATCGGCCATACACGAACGTAGTCTGTTTCTAATTATTCTTATAACACTCATTGTGCATTCTGCAACTTGTCGGTATGGAGATCAGAATTTTATAAAATACCTGCAAATTTGGAAAGGTCAAAAACTGGACAATAACAACTGGTGAAGCAGACAGTTTGTTTGCTTGACTAACCTTGTATTAATGCGAACAGGACCCCTCCTTTCCAAACCGATTCTAAAGGCATAAGAGGTGGTGTTTCATTTCAACTCCATCGCCGCGATCACCCACAGGTAGGTAGAACAATTGTACTTAATAACCATAACTAAAGATCAATAAGTCAATCAAACGAAGATATACAGAATTGAAAGCTAAACTATAACATTTTGTCCCTCCAAAAAACTTCCATGACGCAGGCGCGTCATGAATCCCCCCTGTGGGCATGCCTGGTTATGGCGTACCATTGCGTACCGCCAGAAGAAAGGCATTGGAAACAACAATGCAATGGACAGCCTATAGATGATTGTGAACTTGACGTGTCGGATAATGTTGCCCAATTGTATCTTGCAAAGTAGTTGTTTCTGAGTATAAAACTATTCTCGCCGAAAACAGGAATTTCAAGGTTGACAATTTGAGGTATATGTTGTAATCAAGTGTAATCATGATCTGTAAGAATGCAATTTTTTTGCAAGCTTCGACTTGAAGCTTTCACCCAGGCGTAAAAGCAAAAATTCGTGTCTCATCTACCGACCGGATAATTTCAACTTCTCCAAAAACGAAAACCTGAACTCGCTACTAACATGGAGAGAAATCTAAATGAAGCAACACTCAGATTTCACACCGAAGCGACAAGCGACACGTGTCTCTGGAAGCGAACTCTCAGTAATCAATTGAATCTTTCGAACAGAAGCGAAACGACAAGCTGCAGGTGTCGCTCTGACTGGTCCGTTTTCGCAACACCGTGCATCGTGTCGCCTCGTGCTCTTGTTCGCACATGTGCGGTGAATGTTTTGCTTTAGACTGAATGGCTATAGGGGCTATCCACGAGTAAACAAAAACATATCGAACGGCACAATCGATTATCGAACTGTAGCACAACAACTTCCGGTTCACGGCGGCCGGGTAATTCAAGCGCGTACTTGTGGCATTTCTTCTCGTTTTGTATACCGGATGAAATGGATCATATAAAAGCACTTGACGACGAGGAGAATAAGATATATCAGGGCAAAGTAGAGGCCTTTGCATATCAATTCGATGAGCAACTAGGAAGTAATACGGCATTATTCCAAGATGAGATCCTTTTGCTGATCGTCGTTTCATTGGCGATATTTGTAGCCTACATATTAAATAGAAAGTAATTTTTCCTACAGAGCGAGAGCGCTTAAATGCATACATTTATGTTTTAAGTGAAAAAGTGCGAGATGTACGGACATATAAAAAACGGAAAAAGGAGCTTCTTTTCTTCTCTCTTTAGTCAGGACGAGTCAGAGGGATGCGATAATGAACACTTGCTGGTTTCGTTCTCGTTTGAACGCAGAAATATAAAACGCTCATTGTTATTTTAAGTCAATTTTCTGCTATTTGTGTTAAACATGACGATGAAGATGAATAATAAACTGGAAAAATTAATGATGGGATAAAGACAATGACACACCATTGCCTCACCACGGTGTTCAAACCTAGGACCTCTTCTCCATCAATGTTGATTTGATTGATTGAGTTGGTGTTTTAAGCCCATTTTGTGCACAGTAAGGCTAATCGGGACTGGACCTACAGTTTAAATTGGGATCCGAACCACTATATGCCTCCACCGGGAATCGAACCCGGAACCCCTTGATTACAAGGCGACGAGGCTACCACTGCGCCATCGGGGAGGCACTCTATCTATCAATGTTGAAAAGATTTCCATTGCAAAAGACGAAAATTAATAATAGTACCCGCACTTAATTTTCTGGCTACACAAAAAAATATTTCCTCTGGTTGCACAAAAATTTATTTCCTCTGGTTACACACACACACACACACACACACACACAAAAAAAAAAATCTGGTTACACAAAAATTTAATACAGTTCGTGTGTACTTCAAGAACTTAACGTGTAACCTATCTGGCCATGACCGAGCATCTTTTTAAAGGAAAAGTAATATTTTTGCTCATATCACTAAAACAGAGAGAAAATCGAGATTTGAATGATTTCTCTTCTACTTTTAATGAAGTGCAAGTGGTGCGGGACGCAAAATTTTTGGTTGGGAAGGAAACAGGACGGGGTATTTTTAAAGTCCTGACGTTCAAAACGGGAAAAATAATGCTATTTCCCGACTAAATTGGGAGATTATAGGAGCGGAAAATATTCAACATTACCCGATACTACTAAAAAAAAAAAAAAAAAAAAAAAAAAAAAAAAAAAAAAAAAAAAAAAAAATACACACAATTTCACCCTCGGGTGATGATTTATTTTGCATTTCTGGAATAAAAACTGCTAATTTCAATAAATTTCGGACATTTAGTACAAAAAAAATATGAAGGGAACTCATCATTTTTTCCGAAGCCTGGATCGGAACGGGATTGTTTTTCAGGTCCCGACTTTTTGGGTTCCTGCACATCCGTTGTCATTACTGCGGAGTCTACTCCTGCTAATGGCCTTCCAATTTTCACGCCTGACAGCTTGAATGCAATAATTTGGCGCCTAGATCTCGAGGAAATGGATCAAGAGAGATCCATGAAAGATTATTTAGCCCTGATCGTAGTTTACATCCTCCTTGTACACACTCATTCGTTCCTTTCATACACGATACAATCTGAGCTCCCTTTAGCGGCATGTTGTGAGCCTACGAACCGGAAGTTGTTGTGCTACAAGTATGGCGTCTGCGCGAAGGCACGTCCTTCCGGTGGATAGCCCCTATATAGTGTCGTCGCTTGCAACTTCGGCGTGAATTGTCAGTGTTGCTTGTCGTCTGTCGCTTGCAGCTTGTCGCTTTTGTTTATGAAGAGCATTTTGTAGTTGCATTTATCTTACTTTCCTACCTCTTTAGGCTAATCGCAACGACGAGAATAAATGATATTTAGATAAAATTGATGAAGTAGCATGATTCATACCCGCACCAGGTCTTGAACTGTAACCTTCAGCGGAGAGATGGTGAGTCCAGCACTCAACGTGCTCGGCAGCCGAAGACATTCGTTTCTTGCGTAACCAACATACGCAGGCCTGTTATTTTCATTCTACGAAATGATTCCGACCGTGAAAAAATTTCTTTTTTGCTGATTCATATTTTCCTGTTTCCGGAGATGTATCGTGTACTGTAACCTCGACTCTGTGACGCTAATGATTACGTCATATTGAAGTATAACAGCCGATTTTCATAGAGTTGAAAGTGTTTCACAGATCTCTCTTTGTAAACTTTAATAGTGATTGCACACATTTTATCTTTTACATTTTCTTGTAAACCATCAGCGGATATTTATTCTGTTCCCGTAGTGAAATGTCACTGGTTTGTTTGAACTATAAATGCGGCTTTAGACTGGTTGAATATATTTTGACAATAAATATATTTCTTCTACCCTTTATTATCGAGGTAGACGGGACCGAGACTACCTCGAATTAACCCCCCCCCCCCAAAAAAAAATGGGACTACTATACCTACGAAATAACCTAGGGAAAATCGAAAGAAATAAAAAAAAACATGACGATTGATTGATTTGTTGTTTTAAGTCCACTTTATGCAGAGATAAGCTAATCGGGACTGGATCTACAGTTTTGAGTGGGATCCGAATCACTGTCCCTTGTGCCTCCATCAGGTATCAAACACGGATCTCATTGATTACGAGATGGGGCCTTTAATGTTACGCCATCGGGGAAGTCCCAAAAACATGACGAGAATCTAGTGTGAATAAATGGATTACACGGTATTCAACGATAGCGCGTCTGGCTGCCACGCGGGAGTCCCGGGTTCGATCTAAGGTCGGAATTTTTCCGGCATTGTCCCCGCAGAAAGCGGCTCCGGGGCTCACCCATTCTCAAATCAATGGGTACCTGGGGGGGGGGGAGTAAAGGCTGCCGGAGCGTGGTGCTGATTACATCACCTCCAAAATGACCTAGATCGAGAATGTGTATGACCTTATCCCCACATCCCCTAAATGTGTCTTCATGGCACGGTGCTACATGCACGGGAAACTTTACGTTTTCTTTACTGTATTTCTTTTTAATATTGTACTTACGCTGCTGAGTACAGGTGTTAGAGAAAAATAGTTAAACAATATCGAACTTAAACTTTAAAGAAATGATCAAATGTATTCTGCTTCAGCAGAGGCGCAACCACGATTTTTTTCCCGGGGGGGGGGAGTACCAGGAGGATAAACGTGCCAATTATAATACAGGAATAATAATACTTATTATTAATATTATTATTATTATTGTTGTTGTTGATGGCATTTTTTTCTGGCATATTTTCAACACGTTCAATTTCACATTAGCGAATAATGGAAAACAAACACACAAACTGTATTTTTGAAAGACAATATGACGAATATAAATACTTTTGTATATATAACATGTGTAACTTTCATGTAGAACATATGTTTTACACATATGCAACATGGAGCGACGTAAAATAAGAAAATACATAGGCAACATGTTAGAAAAAATGTTGTGCACGTATTCAATGTTTCTATAATATACATATATACAGTGCTCGAAAAATGTTCTTCAAAGCTAGGCGCCAGCTCTGAAAATCAGGCGCCAGGAAGCCACCTACTAGCAATTGTGCATACTATAGTATGTTTCAAAAGTCGCGCAATCCAAACTTTGAAAATGTATATCATGAAAATCGTACGAGATATTTACACCGGGTTTTCTGCACTAAACTAATCCTGTAGGTTATCACTGGGTTCAAAAATTTATGTTAGCATTTATATAAATAAATGCAATTACATTATTTTTTTAAAAAAACATTGTTAATTTGCTGAAAACATCTGCGAACTGATTTCCAACAATAAATACCAACTCTTAAACAATTTGTGGGATCATTTGTTGGTGTTTGACTGGTTGTAAAACAGTTGCTTTATGAGGTACAGCAGAAGCAGGGAATTTTTATTGGAAAAACCTCTTGCACATGAGCGTAAGAATGAATAGTAAAATACTCTTCGGCAATGCACACGCACTGCTCCAATGAATACGCCATGCTGAATCAATTAAAAAAAAACAGGCTCAGTAGTGGCGAAAGTGAGCGAAGAGAATCCAATGTAACCAGGGGCAGCCTAGGATTCTATCTAAAGTCCTATTTCTGCACAAAATCTTGATATAAGATTTTTCACGGAAATGTATAGCCAATACTTAGACACATGTTGCATGCGACTGTTGGCAATATTTCGACCTGCTAGTGTTGCCATATACGGAGATATGTCCCAAAAATGGCACTTTTCACTCAATCCATAAAATCGCCAGTCAAAAATTCATGAAATGTAGCACATGACCAATATTTGTTGCAAATGCCAGACTGACGTGGCATCAGTCATCAAATGTCCAATTATGACCCTTCGATCATTTCTTACATATTTTTCTTACTCAGAAGTTCATTTCTGGAAAAAATTGAATGTTGCTTTCCGTCAGTTATTAATTTATATAATTTTTCGTACGGAGTGAACTGAATTTTAAGCATTGAAAATGGGTGATGCTTTATAATGCAGAAAATCCGGTGTAATATCTCTTACGGTTTTCATGATATACATTTCGAAAGTTTGGTTTGAGCGACTTTTGAAACACTCTGCATAAGATGCTGAGCATCACGGTATTCAAAACATCGCTAAATTATTTGAGAAAGAAGGAAATGGGGTGTTGGGGGACAAAGGGTAAGAAATTGTTACTGACTGTATGGAATGTTCACAACGTTGATAAAAGAAAAAATCATTTGCTAACTTACGCTTTACTGCAATTTGAACTTAGAATCATCAAAATTTCGTACATATTACAGCAAAAGATGACAGTCGCCAGGCTGAAATTTTTAGTCGCCATGGCGACCTGGCAACCGGGGTTTTTCGAGCCCTGCATATATATTATTTAAATACATTACATAATCAATTCATCCACCTCATAACAAACCAACAGCAAAAATGATATAAAATGTCTCTCACATGTGTGTGCTCCTTTTCCTCATACTTTTAAAACAAAACCGTTTAGCAACAACATTCTGAACTACACACTTGCTCTTACTTCTCTCTCTAGTAATTTACAATGCATTATAGTAAAGAAACATACTGCGAGCGAAGCGAGCAAGAACATTTTCAGATCCAATTCTTGCAAACTTAAAACAATATTGATTTAATAGGGCGCACGAAAATTCACGGGGCGCCATGGCATTCTCTCTTTTACAACTTTTTTCATTTAGATCGTTCTGTGCCCAGGTCCGACTCCTGCCGCCCGCTAGCTATGGCTCTGAACTTGAGACTGTAAGAAAAGCAGATAATGTGAGCGAAGCGAGCAAGAACATTTACGAAACGTATTTTTATTTGCTTAAAATTTGAAATCGAGGGGGAAGGGTGATCAAGAAAATTTTAAGAAACGTATTTTTATTAGCTTAAAATTTGAAATCGAGGAGGGGCAATTGCCTCTCTGTGTCCCCCTGCAGCTGCTCTTGGCCGTCTGGAAGAGAAATGCAAGAAATGTATGAAAACTAATTAAATCTTGAGTATAATTTTGTCCTGTTACTCTTAGATTCTGCTAGCCTTGCTTATCTTCATTTCAATGTTTGCCCCCCCCCCCCTAGAATTGGCTGACGTCCAAGGTTGGGAAGGCAATGCCTCTAACCCCCCCCCATGTGGTTGCGCCACTGGCTGCAAATAATTTCACGGGGGAACCATTGCATTCTCCCTTTTACAATTTTTTTCATTTACATCGTTCGGCGCCCGGCTCGGAACTTGTAAAAGAGTAGCCTAATAAAAGGATGCATTGCGAGCAAGAAAATTTTACAAAATGTAATTTTAATTGCATAAAATTTGAAATCGATGAGGGCAATATTCCCTCTGTGCCTCCCTGAAGGTGCCCTTGGCCGTCAATGTTTGCCCCCCTGTACCCCTCCTAAAATTGATTTCCTTCCAAGGTTGGAAGGACAATGCCCCCTGCCCCCCTGTGGTTGCGCAACTGTGCTTCAGAATGTTGCATAAGAGCGCTGCATCTTTTTCGAGCAGCAAGGTCACGCTATTGTATGAATAACAGATTGTATTGTATTGTATTGATGTATTGTATGAATGACAGGTGTCGCCTCTGGCTATTCTACGTAGCTTACTGCCGCCTCCAACGCAGCGAAGTTTTTGTTTGTTATTTTCTTCTCTTTTTTTTTGTTATCATCTACACTCTACTGTATGAGGTTTCCTCGTAGTTCTTCATTGTTCCGGTCACTCTGCTTTCAGCACTGGCGTACGCAGGGGAGAGTTGATGGGGCTACAGACCCTTCAGAAATTTTGATAAATCCAAATTTTTAAATGAAAGCGGAAAGATACTATGGAAAGAGCAAAGTGGCAAATGCAACCTCTCCTTAAAATGATGCTCGATAACCATTTTTGTCTTTGAACAACTTAAATGAAGCTTAAAAATGGTAACTTGGAAATAATTTATCGTTCATCCCGCTCCCCCTAGAAAGCATCTATGTAATATGCACCTTTACAATTTGATACAATAATGATAATAATAATAATCCTTAGTACGCTAATGGCTTGGAGTACAATAATGCTTGAATCACTGCGGAACAGAACGTGCAGTGTGTTGATTAATTCCTTGTTATTTTATAAACATTGTCTACAATAAAAATGTTGGATTTTCTCTAGACGAAATTGCAAGTACAGTGAAGCATTTCGAGGTTTTTTGATCTAAAAAGAACGCAGAAGGGTTACAACATCTGGCTTCAAAAGTGCTGAAGTGAATCCACTAAACGATGTGTAATTCATTGTTGCCACTCGGACTTTAGGTAGGATGATTAGCCTCCACTCATAAAGTGGACTTTAAAAGAATGACAGAGTCCACTGCATTTCCCTAAGTATCTGTAATGAGTTAGAGTTAACAAACGCTGAGTACTCATTCCATAGAACAGTAATCGCTTCATTTTCTGTTCCTTGATCAGGTCAGATTCCATTTCGATAACAGAATGATTCTTAAGGTTCTCTTTATGTAAAGATAAACTAATTCTATGTTTCAGTTGTTAGGAAACCAATCAAATATATTTCATTGTTCAGCAAATATCATATAGGCTATATGCGTATATACAAGCAAAACCTTGTGCTGTTCATAATCAGCTAACTTGAGATTATCTTATCTGCAAGCTTTTGATATGTATTTTATGATTGCATGAAAATTTTGAAAAGGGTTACAGTTCAAAGTTTTAAATCCATCGGTCATTGCACCTTCTTACCTTTCTACGCAGCCAAGTAATTATAGATAATACCATTTCTGTTTTAGAGAAGTATTGGAATGCTAAAAAATACGATCACATCAACGCCTGGTAGATACAGCACACATAGGTCAAAGTAATTTGGTGATATGATAGTTGCTAGTTACAACAACGACTGGTCTTCACCCAATTTTGTCAGTCAAGGAAGAACAACCCAGGCCCCTGTGCTCTATCCAATCCCTGATCTGGTAGTCGCAAACTTATAGCAGAGCGTATAGAAGAAATAGTGTGCGCACTCCCTGAGTTGCCATGGTCCACCGCCTAGATCGCAGTGGTGACGTTTGAGAGGGCGCGGAAGATGCTCGCGTTGCTTACATAACTAACTACATAAGAAACAAAAATGCATGTTACTTACGTTTGGAGAAAAACTCAGCAGCTGGATGGTTTGGAGAATTTCCGAGATGATTTTGCTGTCTTCGAGGCACTTAATTCCTTTCTTATCTCCTTGGTGCGGAAGAAAAATCGATATTTCAGATAGTGAAATACGAATTTAGGTATCGTACGCAGCACATGATCTTCACAGCATCCTAATTGCGACGTTTTTACAGCAATTATATTTAAATTGCCCAAACACTCAAAAAATATATCACCCCATAAACTATTAGCACATGATATTTTTTCTGCAACAAATTCTTCCACTCGTAACAGCACATCGTAAACACATCGATGCATAGGTAAGGTATTTACAGCCGTCGCCCGAACCATACTCTTGGATTAACGTAAGTGAGGCAGGTACATTAGTTGGTTCCCCGTGCAGAAAAGTTGTACACACTTTACAATCCGTCACTTTGGAAATATACCGCACTATGTATCCTGCCAAATGATATGCCAAGTATTCTTTACCAACACTTTGTTCATTTAAGTTCGGTATGTTGTTTTCCCAGTCCGGTATTTGAATTTCATCTTCAACAATGGAAATTTTTTCCCTTACTTTATTTTCAGCTTTCTTCTTCACCGAAAGATTTTTATTTTCGGTTGATCTTGCAAGAGTTCCCTTTTGATTAACAAAAGACGTCAGAGGAGATTCAGTCCTGTATTCACAGTTTCCGCCCGAAAATAAAGCAAGTTTTGCTGGTACGTAAATTGATTGCAGCATATGTAAGTGCAGAAAATCCACAGTGGAGAGATGATCATCACAAGTGATCGACCGCAATATACCAAAATGGCGTTCTAGGGGATCTTGATTAAATTTTCCTGTCAAAACGTACTTGTAATTGTTCTTCCACAAATATTCGGACACTTCTAAACTCACTCTTAAGGACTCGAGAGTTTTTTCTGAAGCGAAGGAATTTCGATTATCTCTAAGGACAGCATTCCATTTTATTAAAGTTGTATGTGCTTCTGATCCTTTATATAGTGCCTGTGCAGGAGTGGATGAATTTAATGCGTCAACCAGGCAGTTTAGGTCCCTTGTGGAATTTTCCGTTGTTTCACTGCCTTCTAACCCCTCTGCATTAATACTCCGATAAAATTTTATTCCATTAGCCACAGATCTGCTGAACAGATGCATTGTGAGTCTTACATTCATTCGTTGGAATGAATTAGGATCCAAATGAGCAGAGGTCACTTTGTAGCAAGCTTTCATACCGCAAAGTTCAGTAGATGAATGATGTTCATACACTTTTCTGTAAAATGAATAATCAACAATATCACCATTATAGAACACCTGCACTTTATCATGGAAGTTATTCCTTATGCATTTAAATGTATGTGGTGCGTCTGAAAATGCCCAAAGCTTTCTACTAGAGTCAGCTGGATTGGATATAGAGCACTTAAGATTGTTTCGGTTTCAGGAAATTCCTAAGCATTTCCATAACTTTTTGATAGATTGGCTACCGTCAGATGTAAAACCAATAATTCTGACCCCTGCTTTTTCCAAATGTATGATTACCTGGATAAGTATTTTTGTGAGAATGTCACCAGGGGTGGCATTCCTGCTAGCATATACTGCTATGGGTTGAATCCAATTATACAGAAAAGGAACAAACATAAAAACTAGAGCATGATTTGCTAATTGATTCTTGCTTTCGTCTGGAGTAAGATTTCCCAAATCAACAAAGCCGTCTATTTTTAACGAATTCGAGTTAAACTGAATTGCTTCCCTAAGTTTAACTTCATCAAAAATCAGCATTCCGCTACGCTCATTCTCATTCTTTTCACTAAAAAAATGTGTTATATGGGAATGGCATGGGAATTTACGCCATAAGGACATTTAAGACCCTTCACCAATTTTCTCAAGTGAGCTTCAGAAGGCAAAGGTAGCAAATCGTGATGCAAACAGTGTCTATACCCCTTGGGGGACTTAATTTTTAATATAAGAGATTCCAGTATAAACTCAGAACTGTATCTCATTCCTGTCTTACTTTTCAGTTGGCATTTCTTTAAGATTGTATCAATTACAATTTTTTGATTTTTGCTAAGAGACGCGAACTGTTTTGACTGTGTGACCGTTGTCTTTAATTTAGCATCTTGAACGTCTTTTTCAAGCAAATTTATTTTAGCCTGTGCGACCTTTAGTTTATTCTGCGTTCTAATTAAATTGCGTTTCTGATTCTTAAGTTTTTTCTTTAGCAATGTTATTCTATTGCTAGCATCCGCAGTGTGAAGCAAATCATCCTCTACTGATAAGCTTAATGATACATTGCGACGAGTACTTACTTTATTATCATCTGTCCGCAAGGATTGCCTTTTCATGGGAGATTTTCGCTTCTTAACTGTCTTAGAGAGGTATTTGGGCAGATTAGGAAATATATGAGGAACTGCTTCTGGTTTTAATTTCCACCTTTGTCGTGGAATTTCTACTGTATCGCCATCCACTATGAACGAATCCACTTTCACTAAAATGTCAGTGGAAAAATTAATATCATACACATAGCAATTATGCCTTAGTTTTTTATCTTTTCTAGAGATGGCACTCTCCCATTTTGAGAGACCATTACTGTCTTTAGGTGGCCTAAAAAAATGTCTACTGCCTGAAGAACAGCGGTCATATCCAGATCTACAGCCGGGTACGAAACACGTAGGCATCTTGTAGTTTTCTCTCGCTGCTGTCTCAAACACAATAATAATGCGTTGAACACAACACAAACTAGTCACAACGGAGCAATCACAAATCTAACAACACTAAACTCAATAACGTAACAACGTTGTCATTAATAAAAGTAGGCTACACAATGTTATTCTAGCACAACAAAACACAACGCTCTACGTAAAACGCGGCCTCACTGCAAGCAGAAGACGCTCGCAAGCGAAGGTGCTGCCAATGTTTCGGTGGGGCACCGCTCTATTCACTTGGCTTACGGGAAGAAAACGAAGTGCACACACTTTCTCTTCTATAAGCTCTGCTTATACTAGTATGTTCCTCCAATAGTGAAAGAGCGCGGGAAGGTTTGAGGAATTTGTTCACTTTACTCGTTGTTCCATGCACCTGACGTGACGTGTGTGAAACACATCCCTGTAAGGACCAATTAAGTTGCCTCCTTCCTCTACTAATTGCAGGCTAAATATATTCTCTTGACGACGAGAATTCCGATGTACCAGTGAACATTTCTCACTTTTGGAGCCGGGTAGAAAGAGGCTGTACTGGCTCTTGAACCAATCAAGGAAGGTTCGTTACCATGAAGACGATTTGTTCTTGTTTTGTATTGCCAAACTTAACAGCCGCAAGGGTTTAGCAACAGAGTGTGGGTAACTTTATGGAATGTCTTTACTCTTCCTAACGTTCTTGCTTCCTCTGCGAAGGGACAGCACACGTTGACTGGCCGAGGCGTTATTTATGACAGGTAAATCATGAAAGGAACAACACTGTACCCCCCCCCCCCGGACCTCTCCTTCATTTGGAGTCGGCAAGTCTATTCTTTCATCGTGTGGACTGTAGATGTGAAGTCCCTCGCCAGAATGGTACCACTTGCATAATTATGATTTAATTTTCGAGAGGTAAAACAAGAATTTGCTTACAGTTTCCGTAAATTTCTGATATTCTACCTTATTGATGCCGTTATTTGTTTTGAAAGAAAAAAATGTAGACCACCTTGTAAATGTGAAGCAATGAGGAAAAGAGAGCAAAGAAGATTCAGGTAATTTTTTCCAGTATGTACAGATTTTTAAGAATTTCTTTTTTTATTTGTAAAATTGTCAACAAAAAAATCATTTTGTATTGATAAAGTTTATCACTGAAGTTATTTTGAAACGAATCTCAAAGCATTTTATTTAATTCAAACAAGACAGTATCCTCTCCTCTCGCCTCCTCTCTCAATTTTGAATGGAAAAAATTATTGACTATTGATTGTTTGATTTGGTTTATTTTACTTCCCCTTTTCTGCCACTTTTGGCTAATCGGGAAGATGAGGATGAGTGGTCATGATTTGAGATGAATGAAGGGACAGTCTCAAACATATATGGACGACACAACACGAGCGCCAAGGAAGATTATACTGGCCTTGAGTCCAGACGCTAGAGCCTCGCCAGTCTGCAAAATGCAGTCAGGGTGTACTACGTGGAAGTAAGGTTGACATTTGCGTGTCTTCCCAACGTTGACCACTTACACCCCGATAAATTTCTTGACACATGTGTATGAAGTTCATATCTTTTGTTTACCTCAAGTATTTCATAATTACCTTACTTATGGCCGCCTTGGACTTTTGAACGACACAGCAAAGTCGTTTGCAAAAAATCCTCTCCATTCGAAAAACTGCTATGAAATTCCAAATTATGAAATATCACATCAGCTTAGAATTCCTTCGTGAACATTTACCTCAATCTTCGTGTGGCTTGCTTCCGCTTTTACCTAGATACTCGCAATAGTTTTGTGGCTAAGCCTATTTTCCGAACAGTAAAAGCAAGCCAGACGAAATTTAGCATGAATTTTCTAAGATGAATTCTAAGCAGATGTAATTGTTCAGAACTTGGAATATCATTGTTGAATGTTGGATTCTTGTTTTTAAGTACACTTTATGCACAGAGAGGCTAATTGGGACTGGACCTACAGTTCAAAGTAGGACCCGAACCACAACGTGCCTCTACCTAGTGTCCAACCTTGGATTTCTTGATTACAAGGCGATGACGTTACCACTACGCCATCAGGAAGGCCAGAATTTGGAATATTATAGAGGTTTTTAGAAAGGAGAGAAATTTTCTAAGATGTCTAGATGCGGTCAAAAGTACAGCCTAGCCTAATATGTGTTAAATCAACATATAGAACAAATGTATTATTAAAATAATCTTTATTTCTGTAAGACAATGTGTTAACATACTATTGACAAACTTTACACAAGAACAAATTTTATCTACATGCCAGGTTTAGCTCTTCAGAAAAATAAATATCACAAAAATTACGATAAACGTCCTCTAAATTTCTCTTAGAAAGTATACATTAATTCACAGTAACACATAATATAAACTTCGTTTATAACTATTCTTTGTACTTTTAAAACCTTGGAGATGTGAATCTCTATATTAATGGCTGCGAGGGTTATTAAATTAGATTTCTCTAAAGCATTTGGACCTACTATTTGATGGACGGAGAAGTTCCAGATCTTACCTTACAGAATTTCCTTGGCCAAAGTCCCTGAGCAAAACTTTAATTACACATGAATAAAACAAATGATCTCCAATAACTACATTTACATTAGCAACTTCTATTAGTAAACTACAATCATGTCTCAAGAAGAAGGGGAATTATGTCATATTTTTGTGCATTAAAATTCTGACTAAAATTGATAAATTTACTCATTAGTTGCTACCAGCGATGACCATTACTAGGGGAGGCAAGGGGGCAGTTGCCTTTCCCCACTTTCTTGCCCCGCAATATTACTTCATTAACAGGATTAAACATCTTGTATATGGTAAGTTGCAATATACCCAGAAATTCATCTTCAGCGCATTTACCTCTTCCCCCAACCTTTTCGCCTTTAGATGATGGCTGCCGATAAGGGATGAGCCCCTTCCATAATCAAAATCTGGCTACCGGCCTGACCACCAGGGATCGAACCTTGAACCTTGTTGAACCTGCCGAACCAAAGACGAGAGCGTAATCATTTGAGCGTGTGGGAACTTTGTTTTATCCAGTGCCATCATATATTCAGTTTTTCACACACAAATAAGATTAATTTTAAGAAATTAGACGTGTGCATAAAATTTCATATCGTCATCATTCTCCAAGAGAACAATCAGATGCCATAGAAGACTCGGGCCCGCCCTATAGAATCGTGCTTAACGCAGTCGTCTTGAACTAAGAGATACCGGATTCGATTCCGGTTTAAACTGTATACATGAGATGCCTAGCTTGAACTCATTGCGCACACATTTCATATTTGCACTGTTGCCAATACTTGTAAACATGGTTCCAGCACTTTATATCTAAAACCACGGAAAAGGGTTTTATCTACTTCTCAATTTTCTTCCAGCAAATTTACAAATCTAAAGACCAATAACATTGTTCTTGGTGTATCAGCCATTAAGCTAATGAGTTCATTCTGCATTTAGTTTCCCGAATAATGTCTGTGGATTTTGCGAGAGTATATCCGTAGACTGTTGGGGGCTACAGAAGAAAATGATGTTCCTTTCCAATTTATTGATTGATTGAGTTGGTGTTTTAAGTCCACTTTGTACACAGTAACGCTAATCGGGATTGGTTCTACAGTGTAAAGTGGGATCCAAACCACTATGAACATCCACCGGGTATCGAACCCGGAACCCCTTAATTACAAGGCGACGATGCTACCATGCGCCACCGAGGAGGCCCTTGATCCTTTTCTTTCAAATATACACACACATACATACATATATAATGTATGTATACAGTATAGGCCTATATGGTGTATAAAAAGTTTGTTAATTTATAATAGTTTGATAGAAAAAATCTTACGTTTGGGCCCCCCCAAACTGATCAACCTAGCTACGTCCCTGGAAGAGACACAACAAGCTTCACGTGTCGCTTGCCGCTTGCGTGTCGGACTGGGCTGTTTTCTCTCGGTCTCGTGATCGCGCGTGCGCAGTGAATGTTTTGCTTTAGGTAGAATTCACATCGAAGAGACAAGCGACAGACGACACGTATCGCTTGAGGATTTCACCAATAGAATGCAGGCTTGTGCGGCCTGTCATGCCTTGTCACAAAACACTCACACATGCATATACTATACGAATCTCCAGGTTTAGTCTAATGCCATACCCAGGGGATGTTGGTAGGGGTCATTGCCTCATTATTTGGCTCAATATTCCTTAAAAAGAACATTAAATGCAGGAAAAGATGGGAAAATATAGAACTGACTAATAAGAAAAGAAGACAGTCTACCCCTTACGGTCATATCCCCCATACAAAAATCTTGGGCACGCCACTGATCCAATCCCCCCCAAAATAAAATCCTGGGCACACTACTGGTATAGCCTGACAAGTTAAGTCCCGATATGCGCAGATCGCTGCGGAGCACTTCCTATTACGTCATCGTCCCCACCACTCTTCTACTCACTGGTCTGGCGTTGAGAGTACCAGTGGTGCCAACTCAGCAAAATTAAGCTAAAACAAATATGACAAACAATTTTCACTGTTTAGCGTGACGGTGCATGCAGGCTCCTATTATATCAGTGGTTAATTTAATTTAATCCGGCCTTTGAAAATGCGTGCGGTGCGCCGATCGGAAACTGTAGTATTATGCACGTGCGTTAAGGTTTATAACGAAGAGAAACTACAGGGCGAATGACTTCATTTTCTGAATGCGACATCGAGCAGTGGCCAGTTTTTATTTTTTTATATTTTTTTAAGCTAGTGGGGTGGTGGTTCGTTTGTTTATCCTACAAAAATCACTACGAGAACGCAATCTGATAACACGCTTGCCTGTGTTCTTTTCTAAAGCATTGAAATGTTCATGCTCTTTACTCTTGGCTGCAAGATTCTTACTTTGAAAGAGATGGACTTATGGACGAGCGTGTAGATGAACTGAATTAGACTTTGTGAAGCTGATTCAGACACGGACACAGATTCATCGTTAGACACAGACTCGGATGAGTGGAAGAGTGAAACTGAAGAAGGAGAACTGGAAAACATTTAGAAGGTGAGCTCAGTTCTCCCTTTATATATTTTTCATTTTTCTATCGTTTTATTTCATACATTTCTTATGCTGGTAAGAAATATCCCTAATATAACTTAATTCATTTAAGGTTTAAAGGGAAAATATCAAAATGTATTTAGAATTTAGCGTAATCAATAGGTAGCGTAGGTGACGGGATACTAATTCATGCCTTTCACATTCAAATTTCGTTGATAATTCTCAGACAATTCCGCTCTCTCCAGGTTGCAACACTGCGAACGAACGTCGCCGCAGACAATGGAGTGGGGAAATGTGATGTGAGGTGCGCAAACAATGGATTGCAGCGTCTTGTTTTTAAACTTGTCAAGTTATACTGTCGGTCTCGGTCTCGGTCTCGTTCGAATTTCGAGACATGACCAAAACTTGTCTCTGAAAATCTTTCGACGGTACAGTCATGGACACTTCTGAGTTGTAATAATCACATATAAGGTTGTTACAATCCAGAAGTGTCCATGACTGTACAAAAATGATAACAGATTTACAACTCCTTCTTCAAAATGTGGAAATCCTCTGGTGTCAGTTCGACCAATTCCTTCCAGATGTCGCTACCAGATGGCACAACTGTTGGTGTAATGATTCTCCATGTTCTCTTCACGGCCGTATTAAGAATCGTTAGTAGTAAAAATAAGCACCGATAGATGGCATACAAGAGCAATGCTGCTCCAAGCATGAGGACTGGTATTACGTCAAGGCCATAGAGCTGAAAGACATTGAGATGCCTACTGCCCAGTTTCAAATGCTCAGCTCCATGATGTCGCATGACGTATTCTATGAACCACACTGCTCGATCCATAGGGTGTTGTGGCTGGTCTCTTATAAGAGCTTTATATTTCCTGGCATTTTCCTGATAGCTGAAAAAATAAGATATAAATTGTCAGAACGAAGCATGTTTCTAAGTGCAATTACTTACAAATATTAGATGACGTACATCCTGTTGCTTGTTTCATCGTGTAATGGAGTGTAGTGCCGTCTCTTATAGTCACGCACACACCATGACGTGGGAAAAGTTGGATTGTTTGGGGATTTAGATATCAAAGGAATCAAAAGAAAAGAGGAGTACTCAGGAAGAGAGCGGAATGATGCCGTTTAAAGAAAATTGCATGGAAGGAAGTAAAGATTCTAGAACAATTGTTCTTAACCTGTGGTCCACGGGCCCCCAGAGGGGATCCACGAAGGCTTGAAGACATGTCATGAATCAATTCTAGAAAAAAATGTCAACCTTGATGGTCAAAATTATATGTCAGTGAAAATCAATGTTTTGTACGTTGTTTTAAAGGAGAACATCTTGATTGCGAATATATAATCCATGTGTTTCTGTAGAACTTTAAAATTTGTCTGTAAATACTTTTTTCATCAAATAACATAACCCACAGCTCTACAGCACCTTGAAGGGCATTGGCTTACCTACCGACTGCTGGTCTCCCTCCCACACTGTTCCTCCGTCAGCTGTTATAGCGTGGAGGTCTCAGACCAGTATTGGGGTGACGGGTGATCAGCCCGACGAACCCCCAGCCGCTCACTCATTCGGAGCTTCCCAATTTCCTCACGATGGTGGGTTGCCACCGGCACTATACGTAGGCCGAATAAATTCCGACCAGAGCCGGATTCGAACCTACGCCGTCCCGCAGCGAACGATCTCAAGACGAGTGAGCGCCTTAACCCGCTTTTTTTTTATTTTTTTTTTTATTTGAAACTATTACATATTATTGTGCATGTTATACATTTTAAGTCATTACAAAGTTAACATTACATTTAGGAAATTTGCATATAACATATCTCTTTTACAACGAGGGATCATTTGGTATTCCTGGTGCAGGTGATTGATCAATTGGGTGTGAAAATCTTGTTGCCTATATATGGATACAAAAAGGGCATATTGGCCTAAGAGCCATTGTACACTGTGGCGTTTTGTTCTTGGATAATATGCAAAGGAAGGATACAAAAGAATATCTACTGAAATGTTACGTTCTGATGTACGACAAATTGTACTCACAAGTTTTTTGATATATAACCATGATTTTTGGATTATTTGACATTCACTAAGCTTATGCACTAAATTATCTTGTACATTACATGTAGCACATATTGGAGTATTTACTAATTTTATATCATAAAGTTTAACTCCAGTAATGAATATTTGGTGTACAATTATATACCACGCTGATCTGACTCTTAACGGCAGGTGGCGGGCCTGTATATTATTCCATACTTCCCGCCAATTGACTCTTGGATTCCGATCTACAATTTTACACTGGTTTTGTGATAGTGAACACAGTCTTCTATATATTTTTGACGTCTCTTGCGTTGGAAGGATAGGAGATTGTATTAACGCGTAACTGATATCCACTATTGTATTCTTAAAATACCATAATCTGTCTGGAAGTCTTGTAACATCAATGGGGGCCTCCAATTTAATGTTGTCCAAAGCGTGTCTCAGAACTTTACTAGTGAGGCTGTTTGGGTGTTGGATCAGTGTCGTTACATCAGCTTGAATACGTAGAGCCTGACTTTTATATTCCACGTTTACAAGGTTCATTCCCCCTTCTGCATAGGGTAAACAAAGCGTTGCGTGATTTACACGCAAGATTTGACCGTTCCAGACAAACCAGTTCACAGCACTCTTGAGCTTAAAAATATCCAGTTGCCGCAACGGGAGGATTTTTGCTACATACCACACCTTGGAGAGAGCGTACACCTGTACAAACGTCACTCTTGACTGTATACTAAGTATTCGAAATTTATTCATTTGTAGAACTGCTTTAACACCATTTATCACTCTGTCAAAATTTAACTGGATCATTCGTTGAAGGGAGCGCGCGAAAATTATACCAAGTATTTTTATCGATGGAACAACATGAAATTCTCCGCTCTGAGGGTAAGTTATATCCGGGTTTAAATGCATAAGAGTTGATTTTTTCTGATTTACTGTGAGCCCTGAAAGGGGACCAAATTCCTGTAATACTTTAGACGTTGCAGCAATATCAGACTGCGTATTTATTAATATATTGACATCATCAGCATAGGCCAACACCTTTGTGTTTATAGATTGTATGGTGATGCCTTGTACTTGCTTTTCTAATGCAGAAAGGAGGGGTCTCAATGAGATACAGAAAGCTATCATCGATAATGGGTCACCTTGTCTTACTCCCTTGTGAATAGGAAGTTCTCTTGTCATAAATCCATTTATTTGTATTTTGGATGTTGCGTTACTATAAAGGCTTTTAAATGCTGACAAAAAATGTCCACGTATACCGTACTTTTGAAGCACATTAAATATGTAATCATGGTGTACCGAGTCAAATGCTCGTTCAAAATCTATTGCTAATATAGCATTATCATGGTTATTGCTATTGACTCTATAACAGGTAAGCACTTCACGAAGCGTTTGTAAGACATTTGTAATTTTCTTGTTCATACCAAAAACATATTGTGTATCTCCAACTAGTTTTTCTACATATGGCATAAGTCTGCCTAGCATACAGCGAGAGAATATTTTATAATCAGTACATAAGAGGGTAATGGGTCTATAATGACCAACTTCAGTGGGTTTCACACACTTTGGTATTAAAACTATAATCCCAGTATTTGAGGATTTTCCCATTTTATACCTTCGAAACACTGCATTTATCCATTCAGTTAGTGTTTTTCCCATCAACGTCCAAAATGTTTGGTAGAGTTTGTTTGGTATCCCATCCATACCAGGTGCAGAAAACGGCTGCCCTGACTTAACCGCACGGAATACTTCTTCGCTTGTGTAGTCGTTATTTAATTGCTCACGTTCCTCATCGTCAAGGACCTCGGACAAGGATTCCAAGTTATACGTCAAATCTACATTATGTGTTTTTGGTTGGGAAAATTGATTCTCAAAATACTTGTAAAATCTGTTACGTATTTCCGGGGCTGTTTTTATTTTAATTTCAGAATTATCGTTTATTTCGCTAATAAATTGTCTTTTCGCATTGTGTCTTTCTTGCAGCACATGGCTTATAGATGCAACCTCTTCTTTATCAAAGTGGGGGAGTCTGCTGCGAATTTTTACACCTTGTCTTCTTTCAGCTGTCATCCTCAGCAGTACAGCTTGTACACGTTTTACCTCTGTTTGCACTTGTTTCCCTTCAGTGGCTTCATGAATAAGTTCACGCAGCACACGATAATAAAAATTATATTTATTATTCCAGTCACTAGAACGTTTCTTACAATAACTAAGACAAAACCGTTTTATGCCCGGTTTAAGAATTTCATCCCACCAGCGAATTATATCACTTTGTCTGGTACGGTGTGCTTCCCATACATTCCATTGGTCCTGAAAGGCTTGTTGGAAATTTGCATCTGTAAGGATAGAAGCATTTAATTTCCAGTAGCCATACCCTCTCGGTACTATTGGTATATCCACATTTATCGCCATGATTACGGCACTGTGGTCTGAAAAACAGGTGGGTGTTATACTAAGTGACTTGATTTGTTGGCGTAAATGTGGTGTTACATAAAATCGATCTAAACGGGAAGCACAATTATTACGAATGTACGTGTACCCTTTCTGTCCAAAATATTTGTCATTCCATACATCTGTAAAATTAAACCCATTTACTAATTTTTGCAAAGAATTGGAGGTATTAAAGCCAGGTCTTTGGTCCTGTGGATGCAGGACACAATTGAAATCGCCCGCGCAAATTATATGTTTTCTTGTACCCTGCATTTCAGTAGCGACGTCCGTCGCAAAAAACGCATCCCTCTGTTTCCTAAATTGTGTCCCTGAAGGTGCATATAAATTATATACCCAAACATTAGCAATTTTTGCTGAGATAATTCTACCATTGGG